>NW_022321041.1:0-15000 GCF_002776525.5 Piliocolobus tephrosceles | reverse complement strand
AATATAATGTAATCAGATGCATTCTCCATTGTCAGAGCACAAATCCTTGTCATTCTGTTAATTTCTGGGTCATGTGTGAGGCCAGCGCATTGCAAAGACATCCTTATTACAAAAAAAAAAGGAAAAGAAAAAAGAAGGAAGGTGAAAATGGTAGAATGAGTGCCTATTAGTTTGTTATCTAGGTAAATATCAAGTTCACTGCCTATTCCCCTTCATGCTCCTGAGTCTCAATGTAGATATATATGTATATGCTGGTGTATGACTCTGTAGGGTGTGTGTGTACATGTGTGTTGGGAGTGAAGGGCTAGGAAGGGAACCAGAGACCTAAGCAGTCAAATTAATTTGTTTATAGGTGAATAACATCACTTCCCCTTCGCTTTCTATATCATAACATTATCTGATCTCTCATAAGAATGAGGTAAACTGGATTGCTGGCAAGACGGCCGAATAGGAACAGCTCCGGCCTGCAGCTCCCAGTGAGATGGATGTAGAAGGTGGGTGATTCCTGCATTTCTAACTGAGGTACCCAGTTCATCTCACTGGGACTGGCTGGACAGTGAGTGCAGTCCACGGAGGGCAAGCCAAAGCAGGGTGAGGCGTCATCTCACCCGGGAAGCACAAGGGGTTAGGGAATTTTCTCCCCTACCCAAGGGAAGTCATAAGGTACTGAGCCTGAGAAACCATGCACTCCAGCCCAGATACTGTGCCTTTCTCATGGTCTTTGCAACCTGCAGACCAGGAAATTCCCTCCGGTGCCTATCCCACCAGGGCCCTGGGTTTCGAGCACAAAACTCAGTGGCCATTTGGGCAGACACCAAACTAGCTGTAGGAGTTTTTTTTGTTTTTTTGTTTTCCATACCCCACTGGTGCCTGGAACGCCAGGGAGACAGAACGGTTCACTCCCCTGGAAAGGAGGCTGAAGCCAGGGAGCCAAGTGGTCTGGCTGGGCGGGTCCCACCCCCACTGAGCCCAGCAAACTAAGATCCACTGGCTTGAAATTCTCGCTGCCAGCACAGCAGCAGTCTGAGATCCACCTGGGACACGGGAGCTTGGTGAGGGAGAGGGTCCGCCATTGCTGAGACTTGAGTAGGCGGTTTTACCCTCACAGTGTAAACAAAGCCACCAGGAAATTCAAACTGCGTGGAGCTCACTGCAACTCAGCAAGGCTACTGTGACCAGACTGCCAGATTTCTACTCTCTGGGCAGGGCATCTCTGAAAAAAAGGCAGCAGCCGCAGTCAGGGACTCACAGATAAAACCCCCATCTCCCTGGGACAGAGCACCAGGGGGAAGGGGCAGCTGTGGGAGCAGCTTCAGCAGACTTAAACGTCCCTTCCTGACGGCTCTGAAGAGAGCAACTGACCTCCCAGAACAGCTTGCGAGCTCTGCTAAGGGCTCCTCAAGTGGGTCCCTGACCCCCTTGTATCCTGACTGGGAGACACCTCCCACTAGGGGCAGACAGACACCTCATACAGGAGAGCTTTGGCTGGCGTCTGGCTGGTGCCCCTCTGAGATGAAGCCTCCAGAGGGAAGAACAGGCAGCAATCTTTGTTGTTCTGCAGCTTCTGTTGGTGATACGCAGGCAAACAGGGTCTGGAGTGGACCTCCAGCAAACTCCAGCAGACCTGCAGCAGAGGGGCTGACTGGTAGAAGGAAAAGTAACAAACAGGAATAGCATGTCCACTCAGAGACCCCATCTGAAGGTCATAAACATCAAAGACCAAAGATAGATAAATCCACAAAGATGGGGAGAAACCAGTGCAAAAATGTGGAAAATTCCAAAAACCAGAACATCTCTTCTTCTCCAAAGGATCACAACTCCTCACCAACAAGGAAACAAAACTGGACAGAGCGTGAGTTTGATGAATTGACAGAAGTAGGCTTCAGAAGGTGGGTAATAACAAACTCCTCCGAGCTAAAAAAAAAAAAAAAAAAAAAAAAAAAAAAAAAAAAAAAAAAAAAAAGCATGTTCTAAACCAGTGCAAGGAAGCTAAAAACCTTGAAAAATGGTTAGACAAATTGCTAACTAGGATAACCAGTTTAGAGAAGAACATAAATGACCTGATGGAGCTGAAAAATACAGCACAAGAACTTTGTGAAGCATACACAAGTATCAATAGCAGAATTGACCAAGTGGAAGAAAGGATATCAGAGACTGAAGATCAACTTAATGAAATAAACCAAGAAGATAAGATAAGAAAAAAAAAAAAAAAGAATAAAAAGGAGCAAACAAAGTATCCAAGAAATATGAGACTATGTGAAAAGACCAAATCTACATTTGATTGGTATACTGAAAGTGACAGGGACAATGGAAACAAGTTGGAAAACACCCTTCAGGATAATATCCAGGAGAACTTCCCCAACCTAGGAAGACAGGCCAACATTCAAATTCAGGAAATACAGAGAACACCACAAAGATACACTTCAAGAAGAGCAATCCCAACATACATAATAATCAGACTCACCAAGGTTGAAATGAATGAAAAAATGTCAAGGGCAGCCAGAAAAAAGGCTGGATTACCCACAAAGGGAAGCCCATCAGACTAACAGCAGATTTCTCTGCAGAAACCCTACAAGCCAGAAGAGAGTGGGGGCCAATATTCAACATTCTTAAAGAAAAGAATTTTCAACCCAGAATTTCATATCCAGCCAAACTAAGCTTTGTGAGTGAAGAAGAAATAAAATCCTTGACAGACAAGCAAATGCTAAGAGATTTTGTTACCACCAGGCCTGCCTTACAAGAGTTCCTGAAGGAAGCACTAGACATGGCAAGCAACAACCAGTACCAGCCACTGCAAAAACATGCCAAATTGTAAAGACCATCAAAACTATGAAGAAACTGCATCAACTAACGGGCAAAATAACCACCTAGCATCATAATGACAGGATCAAATTCATACCTAAAAGTATTAAACCTAAATGTAAATGGGCTAAATCCCTCAATTAAAAGACACAGACTAGCAAATTGGATAAAGGCTCAAGATGCATCAGTGTGCTCTATTCAGCAGACCCATTTCATATGCAGACAAAATAGGCTCAAAATAAAGGGATGGAGGAATATTTACCAGCAATTGGAAAGCAAAAACAAAAGCAGAAATTACAATCCTAATGTCTGATTAAACAGAGTTTAAACCAACAAAGATCAAAAGAGACAAAGAAGGGCATTACATAATGGTAAAAGGATCAATGAAACAAGAAGAGCTAACTATCCTAAATATATATGCACCCAATACAGGAGCACCAAGATTCATAAAGCAAGTTCTTAGAGACCTAAATAGAGACTTAGACTCCCACACAATAATAGTGGGAAACTTTAACACCCCACTGTCAATATTAGACAGATCAATGAGACAGAAAATTAACAAGGATACTCAGGACTTGAACTCAGCTCTGGACCAAGCGGACCTAATAGACATCTACAGAACTCTCCACCCCAAATCAACAGAATATACATTCTTCTCAGCACCTTATTGTACTCATTCTAAAATTGACCATATAATTGGAAGTAAAACACTCCTCAGCAAATGCAAAAGAACAGAAATCATAACAAACAGTCTCTCAGACCACAGTGCGATCAAATTAGAACTTGGGATTAAGAAACTCACTCAAAACCACACAACTACATGGAAACTGAACAACCTGTTCCTGAATGACTACTGGGTAAATAACGAAATGAAGGCAGAAATAAAGATGTTCTTTGAAACCAATGAGAACAAAGACACAACATACCAGAATCTCTGTGACACATTTAAAGCAGTGTGTAGAGGGAAATTTATACCACTAAATGCCCACAAGAGAAAGCAGAAAAGATCTAAAATTGATCCCCTAACATCGCAATTAAAAGAACTAGAGAAGCAAGTGCAAACAAATTCAAAAGTTAGCAGATGGCAAGAAATAACTAAGATCAGAGCAGAACTGAAGGATATAGAGACATGAAAACCCCTTCGAAAAAGTCAATGAATCCAGGACTGGTTTTTTGAAAAAATTAACAAAATAGATAGACCTCTAGCCAGAATAACAAAGAAGAAAGGAGAGAAGAATCAAATAGACACAATAAAAAATGATAAAGGGGAGATCACCACTGATCCCACAGAAATACAACTGCCATCAGAGAATACTATAAACATCTCTATGCAAATAAACTAGAAAATCTAGAAGAAATTGATAAATTCCTAGACACATACACCCTCCCAAGTCTAAACCAGGAAGAAGTCGAATCCCTGAGTAGATCAATAACAAGTTCTGAAATTGAGGCAGTAATTAATAGCCTACCAGCCAGAAAAAGTCCAGGACCAGAGAGAGTCATAGCAGAATTCTACCAGAGGTACAAAGAGGGACTGGTACCATTCCTGCTGAAACTATTCCAAACAACAAAAAAAGAGGTAATCCTCCCTAATTCATTTTATGAGGCTGGCATAATCCTGATACTGAAACGTGGCAGAGATACAACAATAAAAGAAAATTTCAGGCCAATATCCCTGATGAACGTCAATGCGAAAATCCTGAATAAAATACTGGCAAACTGAATCCAGCAGCCCATCAGAAAGCTTATCCACCATAACCAAAATATATAGACCAATGGAACAGAACAGAGACCTCAGAAATAACACCACACATCTACAACCATCGGCTCTTTGACAAACATGAAAAAAACAAGAAATGGGGAAAAGATTCCCTATTTAATGAATGGTGCTGGGAAAACTAGCTAGGCACGTGTAGAAAGCCAAAACTGGATCCTTTCATTACACCTTATACAAAAATTAACTCGAGGTGGATTAAAGACTTAAGTGTGTGACCTAAAACCATAAAACCCTAGAAGAATACCTAGTCAGTATCATTCAGGACATAGGCATGGGCAAAGACTTCATGACTAAAACACAAAAAGCAATGGCAACAAAAGCCAAAATTGAGAAATGGGATCTCATTAAACTAAAGAGCTTCTGCACACCAAAAGAAACTATCATCAGAGTGAGCAGGCAAACTACAGAATGGGAGAAAATTTTTGCAATCTACCCATCTGTCAAAGGGCTAATATCCAGAATCTACAAAGGTCTTAAACAAATTTACAAGAATAAAACAAACAATCCCAACAAAAATTGGGCAACACATTTGAACAGGCACTCCTCAAAAGATACCATTTATGCAGCCACAGATACATTAAAAAATGCTCATCATCCTGGTCATCAGAGAAATGCAAATCAAAACCACAGTGAGATACCATCTCATGCCAGTTAGGATGGCAATCATTAAAAAGTCAGGAAACAACAGATACAGGAGAGGATGTAGGAAAGGTTTTACACTGTTGGTGGGAGTGTAAATTAGTTCAACCATTGTGGAAGACAGTATAGTGATTCCTCAAGGATCTAGAACTAGAAATACCATTTGACCCAGTCATCCCATTACTGGGTATATACCCAAAGGATTATAAGTCATGCTACTATAAAGACACATGCACATGTATGTTTTTTGTGGCACTATTCACAATAGCAAAGACTTGGAAACAACCCAAATGTTCATCAATGATAGACTGGATTAAGAAAATGTGGTACATATACACCATGGAATACTATGCAGCCATAAAAGAGGATGGGGTCACGTCCTCTGCAGGGACGTGGATGCAGTTGGAAACCATCATTCTCAGCAAACTATTGCATGAACAGAAAACCAAGCTCCACATGTTCTTACTCATAGGTGGGAATTGAACAATGAGAACCCATGGACACAGGGTGGGAAACATCACACACTGGGTCCTGTCAGGAGGTGGGGGTGCTGGGGGAAGGACACCATTAGGAGAAATACCTAATGCAAATGACGAGGTGATGTGTGCAGCAAATCAACATGGCACATATATACCTACATAACAAACTTGCACATTGTACACACGTACCCTAAAACTTAAAGTATACTTAAAAAAAAAAAAAGCTTATCCACCACAATCAAGTTGGCTTCATACCTGCGGTGCCAGGCTGGTTCAACATGCACAAATCAATAAATGTAATCCATCACATAAACAGAACCAATGACAAAAACCACAGGATTATCTTAATAGATGCAGAAAAGACCTTTGACAAAATTCAACACCCATTCTTGCTAAAAACTCTCAATAAACTAGGTATCGATGGAACATATCTCAAAATTATAAGAGTTATTTATGACAACCCCACAGCCAATATTATACTGAATGGGCAGAAACTGGAAGCATTCACTTTGAAAACCGGCACAAAACAAGGATGCCCTCTCTCACCACTCCTATTCAACATAGTATTGGAAGTTCTGGCCAGGGCAATCAGGCAACAGAAATAAATAAAATGTATTCAAATAGGAAAATAAGAAGTCGAATTGTCTCCGTTTGCAGAAGACATGATTGTATATTTAGAAAATTTCATTGTTTCAGCCCAAATCTCCTGGCTGATAAGCAACTTCAGCAAAATCTCAGGATACAAAATCAATGTGCAAAAATCACAAGCATTCCTATACACCAATAACAGACAAACAGAGAGCCAATGAGTGAACTCCCACTCACAATTGCTACTAAGAGATTAAAATACCTAGGAATACAACTTACAAGGGATGTGAAGGACCTCTTCAAGGAGAACTACAAACCACTGCTCAAGGAAATAAGTGAGGACACAAACAAATGGAAAAACATTCCATGTTCATGGGTAGGAAGAATCAGTATTGTGAAAATGGCCATACTCCCCAAAGTAATTTACAGATTCAGTGCTACCCTCATCAAGCTACCATTGACTTTCTTCCCAGAATTGGAAAAAACTACTTTAAATTTCATATGGAACAAAAAAAGAGCCCGCATAGCCAAGACAATCCTAAGCAAAAAGAACAAAGCTGGAGGAATCACGCTACCTGACTTCAAACTATACTATGAGGCTACAGTAACCAAAACAGCATGGTACTGGTACCAAAACAGATATATAGACAAATGGAACAGTACAGAGACCTCAGAAATAACACCACACATCTACAACCATCTGATTTTTGACAAACCTGACAAAAACAAGAAATGGGGAAAGGATTCCCTATTTAATATATCCTGTTGGGAAAACTGGCTAGCCATATGCAGAAAACTGAAACTGTACCCCTTTCTGACACCCTACACAAATATTAATGCAAGATGGATTAAAGACTTAAACATAAGACCTAAAAACCATAAAAACCCTAGAAGAAAACCTAGGCAATACCATTCAGGACATAGGCATGGGCGAAGACTTCATGACTAAAACACCAAAAGCAATGGCAACAAAAGCCAAAATTGACAAATGGGATCTTATTAAACTAAAGAGCTTCTGCTCAGCAAAAGAAACTATTGAGCAGGCAACCTACAGAATGACAGAAAGCTTCTGCAATCTATCATCCATCTGACAGAGGACTAATATCCAGAATCTGCAAAGAAGTTAAACAAATTTACAAGAAAAAACAAACAACTTCATCAAAAAGTGGGCAAAGACTATGAACAAATACCTCTCAAAAGAAGACATTTATGCAGCCAACAAACATATGAAAAAATGTTCATCATCACTGGTCATTAGAGAAATGCAAATCAAAACCACCATGAGATATCATATTATGGTCAGTTAGAATGGTGATCATTAAAAAGTCAGGAAACAACAGATGCTGGAGGGGATGTGGAGAAATAGGAATGCCTTTACACTGTTGGAGTGTAAATTAGTTCAACCATTGTGGAAGACAGTGTGGCGATTCCCCAATAATCTAGAACTATAAATACCGTTTGACCCAGCAATCCCATTACTGGGTATATACCCAAAAGATAATAAATTATTCTACTATAAAGACACATGTAAATGTGTTTATTGCAGCACTATTCACAGTAGCAAAGACTTGGAAGCCACCAAATGTCCCATCAGTGATAGATTGGATAAAGAAAATGTGGCACATATACACCATGGAATACTATGCAGCCATAAAAAAGAATGGGTTCATGTCCTTTGCAGGGACATGGATGAAGCTGGGAACCATCATTCTCAGCAAACTAGCTCAGGAACAGAAAACCTAACACCACATGTTCTCACTAATAAGTGGGAGTTGAACAATGAGAACACACGGACACAGAGAGGGAAACATCACACACTGGGACCTGTCGGGGGTGGGGGGTAGGGGAGGGACAACATTAGGAGAAATACCTAATGTAGATGATGGGTTGATGGGTACAGCAAACCAACATGGCACGTGTATACCTATATAACAAAACTGCACGTTCTGCACATGTACCCCAGAACTTAAAGTATAATTTAAAAAAGAAAAGGAAATTTAAAAATAGATAAATAAATAAAATAAAATTACCATATAATCCAGCAATTCCACTTTGGGTATATATACCCAAATGAACTGAAAGCAGGAACCTGAAGAGATATTTGTAAGTAATGCTCGTAGAAGCATCCTTCTCAATAGCCAAAAGTTAGAAGTAATCCAACTGTCTATTAGTGAATAAATGAATAAACAAAATATGATGTATACATGCAATTAAATAGTACTCAGTCTTTAAAAAGGAAAGAAATTCTGGCACATGCAACAACATGAGTGAACTGTGAAGACACTATAATAAATGAAATCAGTAAGTCACAAAGTACAAATACTATATGATTCCACTCATGTGAGGTACCTAGAGTAGTCAAATTCACAGAGATAGCAAGTGAAATAGAGGCTTCCAGGGGTTGGAAGGAGAAGGGAATGGGAAATTATCTTTTAGTAGGTACAGAGTTTCAGTTTTGCAAGATGAAGAGTTCTGTGAATGGATGGTCATGGTCATAATACAAGGATATGAACGTACCTAGTGCCACCAAACTGTACGCTAAAAAATGGTTAAGATAATAAATGTTATGTTGTATGTAAAAAAGAAAAAGAATGAGGTAAACTAAAAATGTAGAAAACAAAGTCAAGATTTGAGTGTCTGATTTCTTTCTTTATAATATAGAATTTGTTTAAGAATTAAACCCTTTATATATTTTGAGCTGTCATTTATAGAACATTTGGTGGAGTACTCTGAATAACTGACATAAGATAGACAAGGTTCATATGTCCTGTTTTAAAACAACTTTATAGAAATGTTATCTTTTTAAGACTATTTTTAGTCATCATATTTATGATATAGAAAATGGATTAAAATTGTATTACATACACACATACACATGCACACACCACACACATGTCATACACAGTGGAAGCTTATAGTATAGTAAAACTGATATTGGCTTTGCAGCAAACCAGACCTGGAAGTTTGGGAAACTTCCCTAAACCATTTGTTTCTATTTTCGGTCCTGAAAACAGAAGATAGCAGCACATGATTTATGGGTTTCCCATGCATATTATATAAAGAGACATCTAGGATACTGCACTGGCTGTTTTCTGTGCATAAAGTGCCTGCCTCCTCCATAACCTGTCTACGCTAAAACTCCTTGGTTTTCTTGAACATACCTAACTTTCTCTTGCCTACACAGCTTTGTTCATGCTGTTCCCTCTGGCTGGAAGACTCTCATCCCCTTCTCTTTGCACAACTAACTTGTACGCTATTTTTAAGACCAAGTTTGAATACATTTTTTGGTGACACCTTTGCTGACATCCCTACACTAGAGTGGCTACTTCATTCATGTGCTCACAAAGAACCCTCACTTCTGCTATCATGACCTTGTTACCCTGTATTAAAATTGTCAGGTTTTCAGTTGATGATAATCTCCTTAAAATAAGAATCCATATTGTTTAATGTCATAGATATGATTTTCAGCAGTGATCTTTCAAAACAGTCAGTGTTGATGAGGGTACAGTGAGATAAACACTTCCATACTTTTTGTACAAAAGATAGGCATGTGGTAATAACATTAATAAACTTATTGGGTACCCGCACTGCTCAAGGCATTACACTAAGTGCTTTCATGCATCATCTCATTTAATCATCCCAATGCTTTTCAGGAGTATGTACTCTACTAGTATCCATATATTATTATACAGTTTAAGAAACAAAAACTCTCAGGGTATAAATGACTTGCATGAGTGTATGAAGCTTTAGGTGGTGAATGAGGTAAATAAACTTGGATCTATTTGATGCGAACACCGTTTTTGCTCAACAACAATTCTCTACTATGCAAGTTTTATGGGGAGCAATTAAATTATTCACACCTCAATGCAGTTGAGTAAATGAGTACACACACACATATTAGAAACCATAACTCATATCCACTTTCCTTCTCTTTGTCAGGTAATAATATTTTTCTAATAATCATGTAATACGGAATATTTTAATACTATCTCTAGCTTTTCTTTGCAGCCCTAGAAATAAAATGTCCCCATTACTGCCTAGGGTTGTTTCCCTCTCTATCAATTAAATTATGTCAGACTCACAGGGGTGAGTAGTAGGGAAGTCAGCGTGATGTGTACTGTGAGCTCACTAGAATGCTTGTTCCTCAAGAGCAAGGATTGGTTTATTTATCTTTGTACCTCCAGTTCCAAGCATGGTGCCATCCCCACTGTAGACAAATGATCAAAACTGTGGGAATGGGTTATTAAACAGAAAATGAACTTGAGGTTACAGAATTTGTAAAGTCTGGTTAGAAACTGTAAATTCCAATCATTCAATGAAACTGGAAAATAAAATGGATGATCTCTGTCAAGATAATATCTAAAGACAAACATTCTGTGGGAGGTTATTACATGTACTCTCTCAATGTGATGGTATTTGTAGAAGTGAACAAAGCAGGTAAAACCGAATATTGAGTTGGATTCAGCAATTACCAGATAACTTCCTAAATATGAGACATTGTGCTAGGACCTGATTTTTTTTTATAATTAAGGAGAATTATCTTTTTGTTATGATAATTCATCTTTTTAGTAACAGTAATTTGCATATCCAGTCAGCAGAAAATAAGGCTTTGTTATATGTAAAGAGGGCAGAGTAATCTTACTAAAACTCAAGTCTAATGAGGTCTATTTTCCTGCTAACACATCTAAAAGGCTTCCTGTTGTTGCTATGATTTGAACTGTAAACTTTTTCACAGAAGACTTTGTTTTTCAACATCTTTCCGTCATCACTACACTCCCTACACTACAATCCAACCAACCTTCTAATAATTCTCCCCAAATATTATGCTTTTTATGCCTCTATTCTCAACAACTAAAATGCCCTCCTCTCTGTCTAGTGACACTCCATTCATCTTTCAAGACATAGATCAAATGTTACTGAGGCTTCTGGCTCTTTGAGGCAGAGATAGCCGATCTGGTCAGTGCTTTGTGAGGGCTCCCAGCCAGGCATCAGTCAAACTCAGGCTGTAGTTTCTGCCTCTATCTAAACCACAAAACCCTCAGGTCCAGTTACAGTTTCCAACTTTTTTTTGTTCCCTTTAAACATAGCTCTGTAAACGGTCTGTTTACTTCACCAGTGAATGGTTACTGCTTTGCAGTATAAGGTGCCTTCTTTGTATTTTCTTCCTAAATTACTCAATGAAAAGAATGATGGAAATAATAAACATGTAATTATGTTAGCAATTTATTTAATGTGCCAAATACTGGATTCAGTGCTGTATATATAATGGTGGACAAGAGACATGTTCTTATTCTCATGGCAGCTGTACTCAATGAGGAGTAACACAGCAAAATCGTTACACAAGCAAAATAATGATAGCTAATGAGTGATATGATGGAAGAATTTAGGGTGTACAGTGGAGAATGGAGGAAGTGGTGAGGAAACAACATCAGAAGAGTTGAGGGGAGGTCTTCCTGAGCAGGAGAAATATGAGCAGACAGCTGAATGAGGTAGAGTCCAGAACTGTGTTCGTGCATAAGTAAGAGCCACTCAAATGTCCTGGACAAGCTCAGTGTGATTTGCAAAGAGCAGAAGGCTGGTGGGCTGGAGTGGAGAGAACAGATGAATACTGATCATAGATAAAGGTGGACAGAGTGACAGGGATTGGACAGTATCAGGCCCTGTCTAATTGCAGTGGAACCCAGCATACAGTTTTAAGCCACCAATAATATACTTGAAATTGCATGGCATTCAAATTTGTGTTGTAAGCCATTATTTACTTTTTTAATTGTAAAAAAATTTGTGTATCTATCTGGACAAGACTTTCTCACTGGCTTAGTCTTTACTTCATTCTCCTCTCCACTGGGGGGCTCCAGAGATTATTGCAAAAATGCAGTCTAGTCTCCCAAGCACCCTTCTTGTGGCAATCTCTGCATTTCCTCAAGAGCTAGCTATGTTTAAGATGGGAAAACCAACAAGAAAGCGTGAACAACTGAATAAATAAAAGATAAAAACACAGTCAGCTCTGTCAAACAGTTCTGCATTTGACAGCATGAATATGAGGCAAAATAAGAATCACTATTTTTCTTTAGAACCTGTGGTATGTCATGCCTTTACATGAACAAATACATTATGACTGACTAGTTTTATTTTAAGCCAAAGTGACTATTCCAATAGAAGAAAGATTTAGAAAACAGACATGAGAGGTATTTGGGCATCACCTAGTGGCCTGCTTATTAAAATGACCGTAACAGTTGTCAGTTTCTGAGTGTTTACTCTGTGTTGCCTAGCACTGTGTTAAGTGCAATAAATATATACATATAATCTCATTTAATCCTTCATTATTCCTAGCTGATAGACATGACCATTATTTCCTTTACTGAAAATGGAAAACTGAGGTTTAGGACCTTTAAGTGACTTGTCCAACATCTCAGATATATTATTGGTGGAGCTGGCATTTGGATGAAAGAATTCTTGACTCCAAAGCCTCCATGCCAACCAGAATACCAAATTAAAGAGCTTTCCGTAGATTTCAGTTCAAGTCTCATATCACTTTCTTGCAGTTTCAATTTCCTTGACTGTTATTTCCCCAGGGGAAGAAAAGAAACTACAGACCCAACAAATTTGTAGTGCATCTCTAATGCCATGAAGATAATCAAAATGTTTTCTCAAGTCCCAAGAGTTATACAGAGGCAATGTGTTTTTTTTTGGCCAGGTACCTGATTTTTGCCTAAAAAGAAAACCCTCTCCCAAAAAATGAATTCCTTAAAAACTCTATTTTCTTTATAAACTTGGTTGTGTTTAGCCCTCTTTTGCCACTTGCCCCTAATTGCACACCAAATGTTCGTTCATAGTATCTAACCCTCTCTCAGGTTTTTCCTAAGGCTTTGGCAACAACAGAAGGTGGTAGGGCAATAGCATGGGGCAGGGGGTATATTTTTACCCAGCTCTGCCACCATCACATTGCGCAGCTTAGGGCAAACCTCTTCATCTGGACCCCAAATTTAAAGTAAACAAGTGAGTTAGTGAGAGTTAACGATTATTCCAATTTTTAAAATGCTAGGGTAGTGTGTAGCCCACGACTAGGATGAGAGAAAGAAGAGGAAAAGGGCTAGATGAAAATAGTGTTATCTTGTAGTATTCGTTTAATTGAATCTATTATGGGGCTCTTGACCATAAGGTGACCACTAGCACTCCAACAAGTTCAGCAGATATTTCAGGTGCATCAGGCACTATCCTAGGATCAAGTCCCAAAAATGTTAAACAAAACCAATATGATTCCTTCACTCTGTGGAACTTTACATCTCCATAGATCAAACAATGGAAATGTGAAATGGACATGTCAGCCACAGACCCATTTGTTTGACCACCTTTTGTTTCACATTTTAAAATTTTGTCCATGTTTAAAAATAAGGAAGATTTATTCCAAAAGTTCTTGTTTCCAGCTTCTCTTGAAAAATCTAAATATTTGGCAATGTTGAGCCAGCATTCTCATACGTCAAGGAAAGGTGGAGCTGAAAAGAAACTGTCCTCACCTCACCCCCAGAATAGACCCACACTCTCCATCGACCCCGCCCACCCATCACCATGTCATAGGCAAGCTATGTGCCCATTCTGCCTAGGTTTAGGTGTGTGTGACTCTTGGATTAGAGATGGAAACAATAAATTACTTCAATCCTGTTGATTATTACAAAGAGCTGTATGGGGAGCTGCCATGGACAAGAACAAAGAAACTTCCAGCACTACGGTCTTCATCTCTGCCCCGTCCAGATCCCACTTCCACCCGCAGAGAGCAAGGGCAACAAAGGTGCCTGGGAAATTTGGGGGCTGGGAGACAGGCAACATGGGCCTACCAAAGTTCTCTCCACTAACTCTTATGCTACACTGGGCAAGTATTTTCTGTCTTTGTGCCTCAATTCCCTCTGCAATAAAACGGAAAAAATAAAATAAAATCTACCAGACCACAGTGCTTTAAGGATCTTTCCTGTTGGCATCTTGTAAAATTCTCACCACTGTCTTGGTCTCCCGTCATAACCCCAAGGGAAGTCTTAATGGCAATCTTGCCTCTCCCCTTCTAGGATCAGCAGGCTCCGACCCGCCACCCCCATGTCCACCACCGTGGCGACACAGGCCGCGTCTCTTCAGGGGAACACGAGCCTGGCCCCGGAGTTGGGGAGGCATCCTCCAGCGATGTGGAGAGTAACAGCACCCCCACCTCCCCCCCCCCCGGATATTACGATACACATCACAGGGGGGCAAGGCACCCCCCTGAGAAATAGGGAGTAATAGCACCCCCCTCTCCACGCCTGGCTATTAGGATCCACACGGCACGGGGGTGAGCCACCTCCCGCCATACGGGGGGTAATAGCCCCGCCCTCTCCACCCCTGGCTATTAGGCTCCACATCACAGAAGGGTGAGGCACTCCCCGCGATATGGAGAATAATAGCACCCCCCTCTCCCACACCTGGCTATTACGATCCACATCGCAGGTCGGTGAGGCACACCCCTGCGATACGGGGAGTAATAGCATCACCCTCGCCCGCCCCGGCTGTTACGATCCACTATGCAGAGGGGTGAGGCACCCCCTTGCGATATGGGGAGTAATAGGACGCCCTCTCCTCCACTGGCTGTTACGATCCACATCGCAGGGGGCTGAGGCAACCCCCGGCGATATGGGGAGTTATAGCCCCCCCTCTCCCCCCCTAGCTATTACGACCCACATGGCAAGGGGGTGA
>NW_022321040.1:0-16119 GCF_002776525.5 Piliocolobus tephrosceles | reverse complement strand
TCACCCCCTTGCCATGTGGGTCGTAATAGCTAGGGGGGGAGAGGGGGTGCTATAACTCCCCATATCGCCGGGGGTTGCCTCAGCCCCCTGCGATGTGGATCGTAACAGCCAGTGGAGGAGAGGGCGTCCTATTACTCCCCATATCGCAAGGGGGTGCCTCACCCCTCTGCATAGTGGATCGTAACAGCCGGGGCGGGCGAGGGTGATGCTATTACTCCCCGTATCGCAGGGGTGTGCCTCACCGACCTGCGATGTGGATCGTAATAGCCAGGTGTGGGAGAGGGGGGTGCTATTATTCTCCATATCGCGGGGAGTGCCTCACCCTTCTGTGATGTGGAGCCTAATAGCCAGGGGTGGAGAGGGCGGGGCTATTACCCCCCGTATGGCGGGAGGTGGCTCACCCCCGTGCCGTGTGGATCCTAATAGCCAGGCGTGGAGAGGGGGGTGCTATTACTCCCTATTTCTCAGGGGGGTGCCTTGCCCCCCTGTGATGTGTATCGTAATATCCGGGGGGGGGGGAGGTGGGGGTGCTGTTACTCTCCACATCGCTGGAGGATGCCTCCCCAACTCCGGGGCCAGGCTCGTGTTCCCCTGAAGAGACGCGGCCTGTGTCGCCACGGTGGTGGACATGGGGGTGGCGGGTCGGAGCCTGCTGATCCTAGAAGGGGAGAGGCAAGATTGCCATTAAGACTTCCCTTGGGGTTATGACGGGAGACCAAGACAGTGGTGAGAATTTTACAAGATGCCAACAGGAAAGATCCTTAAAGCACTGTGGTCTGGTAGATTTTATTTTATTTTTTCCGTTTTATTGCAGAGGGAATTGAGGCACAAAGACAGAAAATACTTGCCCAGTGTAGCATAAGAGTTAGTGGAGAGAACTTTGGTAGGCCCATGTTGCCTGTCTCCCAGCCCCCAAATTTCCCAGGCACCTTTGTTGCCCTTGCTCTCTGCGGGTGGAAGTGGGATCTGGACGGGGCAGAGATGAAGACCGTAGTGCTGGAAGTTTCTTTGTTCTTGTCCATGGCAGCTCCCCATACAGCTCTTTGTAATAATCAACAGGATTGAAGTAATTTATTGTTTCCATCTCTAATCCAAGAGTCACACACACCTAAACCTAGGCAGAATGGGCACATAGCTTGCCTATGACATGGTGATGGGTGGGCGGGGTCGATGGAGAGTGTGGGTCTATTCTGGGGGTGAGGTGAGGACAGTTTCTTTTCAGCTCCACCTTTCCTTGACGTATGAGAATGCTGGCTCAACATTGCCAAATATTTAGATTTTTCAAGAGAAGCTGGAAACAAGAACTTTTGGAATAAATCTTCCTTATTTTTAAACATGGACAAAATTTTAAAATGTGAAACAAAAGGTGGTCAAACAAATGGGTCTGTGGCTGACATGTCCATTTCACATTTCCATTGTTTGATCTATGGAGATGTAAAGTTCCACAGAGTGAAGGAATCATATTGGTTTTGTTTAACATTTTTGGGACTTGATCCTAGGATAGTGCCTGATGCACCTGAAATATCTGCTGAACTTGTTGGAGTGCTAGTGGTCACCTTATGGTCAAGAGCCCCATAATAGATTCAATTAAACGAATACTACAAGATAACACTATTTTCATCTAGCCCTTTTCCTCTTCTTTCTCTCATCCTAGTCGTGGGCTACACACTACCCTAGCATTTTAAAAATTGGAATAATCGTTAACTCTCACTAACTCACTTGTTTACTTTAAATTTGGGGTCCAGATGAAGAGGTTTGCCCTAAGCTGCGCAATGTGATGGTGGCAGAGCTGGGTAAAAATATACCCCCTGCCCCATGCTATTGCCCTACCACCTTCTGTTGTTGCCAAAGCCTTAGGAAAAACCTGAGAGAGGGTTAGATACTATGAACGAACATTTGGTGTGCAATTAGGGGCAAGTGGCAAAAGAGGGCTAAACACAACCAAGTTTATAAAGAAAATAGAGTTTTTAAGGAATTCATTTTTTGGGAGAGGGTTTTCTTTTTAGGCAAAAATCAGGTACCTGGCCAAAAAAAAACACATTGCCTCTGTATAACTCTTGGGACTTGAGAAAACATTTTGATTATCTTCATGGCATTAGAGATGCACTACAAATTTGTTGGGTCTGTAGTTTCTTTTCTTCCCCTGGGGAAATAACAGTCAAGGAAATTGAAACTGCAAGAAAGTGATATGAGACTTGAACTGAAATCTACGGAAAGCTCTTTAATTTGGTATTCTGGTTGGCATGGAGGCTTTGGAGTCAAGAATTCTTTCATCCAAATGCCAGCTCCACCAATAATATATCTGAGATGTTGGACAAGTCACTTAAAGGTCCTAAACCTCAGTTTTCCATTTTCAGTAAAGGAAATAATGGTCATGTCTATCAGCTAGGAATAATGAAGGATTAAATGAGATTATATGTATATATTTATTGCACTTAACACAGTGCTAGGCAACACAGAGTAAACACTCAGAAACTGACAACTGTTACGGTCATTTTAATAAGCAGGCCACTAGGTGATGCCCAAATACCTCTCATGTCTGTTTTCTAAATCTTTCTTCTATTGGAATAGTCACTTTGGCTTAAAATAAAACTAGTCAGTCATAATGTATTTGTTCATGTAAAGGCATGACATACCACAGGTTCTAAAGAAAAATAGTGATTCTTATTTTGCCTCATATTCATGCTGTCAAATGCAGAACTGTTTGACAGAGCTGACTGTGTTTTTATCTTTTATTTATTCAGTTGTTCACGCTTTCTTGTTGGTTTTCCCATCTTAAACATAGCTAGCTCTTGAGGAAATGCAGAGATTGCCACAAGAAGGGTGCTTGGGAGACTAGACTGCATTTTTGCAATAATCTCTGGAGCCCCCCAGTGGAGAGGAGAATGAAGTAAAGACTAAGCCAGTGAGAAAGTCTTGTCCAGATAGATACACAAATTTTTTTACAATTAAAAAAGTAAATAATGGCTTACAACACAAATTTGAATGCCATGCAATTTCAAGTATATTATTGGTGGCTTAAAACTGTATGCTGGGTTCCACTGCAATTAGACAGGGCCTGATACTGTCCAATCCCTGTCACTCTGTCCACCTTTATCTATGATCAGTATTCATCTGTTCTCTCCACTCCAGCCCACCAGCCTTCTGCTCTTTGCAAATCACACTGAGCTTGTCCAGGACATTTGAGTGGCTCTTACTTATGCACGAACACAGTTCTGGACTCTACCTCATTCAGCTGTCTGCTCATATTTCTCCTGCTCAGGAAGACCTCCCCTCAACTCTTCTGATGTTGTTTCCTCACCACTTCCTCCATTCTCCACTGTACACCCTAAATTCTTCCATCATATCACTCATTAGCTATCATTATTTTGCTTGTGTAACGATTTTGCTGTGTTACTCCTCATTGAGTACAGCTGCCATGAGAATAAGAACATGTCTCTTGTCCACCATTATATATACAGCACTGAATCCAGTATTTGGCACATTAAATAAATTGCTAACATAATTACATGTTTATTATTTCCATCATTCTTTTCATTGAGTAATTTAGGAAGAAAATACAAAGAAGGCACCTTATACTGCAAAGCAGTAACCATTCACTGGTGAAGTAAACAGACCGTTTACAGAGCTATGTTTAAAGGGAACAAAAAAAAGTTGGAAACTGTAA
Source organism: Piliocolobus tephrosceles (assembly GCF_002776525.5). Classification (NCBI taxonomy): domain Eukaryota; kingdom Metazoa; phylum Chordata; class Mammalia; order Primates; family Cercopithecidae; genus Piliocolobus; species Piliocolobus tephrosceles. The sequence continues at coordinate 12,452 of NW_022321040.1, read as the reverse complement.
CTGGACCTGAGGGTTTTGTGGTTTAGATAGAGGCAGAAACTACAGCCTGAGTTTGACTGATGCCTGGCTGGGAGCCCTCACAAAGCACTGACCAGATCGGCTATCTCTGCCTCAAAGAGCCAGAAGCCTCAGTAACATTTGATCTATGTCTTGAAAGATGAATAGAGTGTCACTAGACAGAGAGGAGGGCATTTTAGTTGTTGAGAATAGAGGCATAAAAAGCATAATATTTGGGGAGAATTATTAGAAGGTTGGTTGGATTGTAGTGTAGGGAGTGTAGTGATGACGGAAAGATGTTGAAAAACAAAGTCTTCTGTGAAAAAGTTTACAGTTCAAATCATAGCAACAACAGGAAGCCTTTTAGATGTGTTAGCAGGAAAATAGACCTCATTAGACTTGAGTTTTAGTAAGATTACTCTGCCCTCTTTACATATAACAAAGCCTTATTTTCTGCTGACTGGATATGCAAATTACTGTTACTAAAAAGATGAATTATCATAACAAAAAGATAATTCTCCTTAATTATAAAAAAAAATCAGGTCCTAGCACAATGTCTCATATTTAGGAAGTTATCTGGTAATTGCTGAATCCAACTCAATATTCGGTTTTACCTGCTTTGTTCACTTCTACAAATACCATCACATTGAGAGAGTACATGTAATAACCTCCCACAGAATGTTTGTCTTTAGATATTATCTTGACAGAGATCATCCATTTTATTTTCCAGTTTCATTGAATGATTGGAATTTACAGTTTCTAACCAGACTTTACAAATTCTGTAACCTCAAGTTCATTTTCTGTTTAATAACCCATTCCCACAGTTTTGATCATTTGTCTACAGTGGGGATGGCACCATGCTTGGAACTGGAGGTACAAAGATAAATAAACCAATCCTTGCTCTTGAGGAACAAGCATTCTAGTGAGCTCACAGTACACATCACGCTGACTTCCCTACTACTCACCCCTGTGAGTCTGACATAATTTAATTGATAGAGAGGGAAACAACCCTAGGCAGTAATGGGGACATTTTATTTCTAGGGCTGCAAAGAAAAGCTAGAGATAGTATTAAAATATTCCGTATTACATGATTATTAGAAAAATATTATTACCTGACAAAGAGAAGGAAAGTGGATATGAGTTATGGTTTCTAATATGTGTGTGTGTACTCATTTACTCAACTGCATTGAGGTGTGAATAATTTAATTGCTCCCCATAAAACTTGCATAGTAGAGAATTGTTGTTGAGCAAAAACGGTGTTCGCATCAAATAGATCCAAGTTTATTTACCTCATTCACCACCTAAAGCTTCATACACTCATGCAAGTCATTTATACCCTGAGAGTTTTTGTTTCTTAAACTGTATAATAATATATGGATACTAGTAGAGTACATACTCCTGAAAAGCATTGGGATGATTAAATGAGATGATGCATGAAAGCACTTAGTGTAATGCCTTGAGCAGTGCGGGTACCCAATAAGTTTATTAATGTTATTACCACATGCCTATCTTTTGTACAAAAAGTATGGAAGTGTTTATCTCACTGTACCCTCATCAACACTGACTGTTTTGAAAGATCACTGCTGAAAATCATATCTATGACATTAAACAATATGGATTCTTATTTTAAGGAGATTATCATCAACTGAAAACCTGACAATTTTAATACAGGGTAACAAGGTCATGATAGCAGAAGTGAGGGTTCTTTGTGAGCACATGAATGAAGTAGCCACTCTAGTGTAGGGATGTCAGCAAAGGTGTCACCAAAAAATGTATTCAAACTTGGTCTTAAAAATAGCGTACAAGTTAGTTGTGCAAAGAGAAGGGGATGAGAGTCTTCCAGCCAGAGGGAACAGCATGAACAAAGCTGTGTAGGCAAGAGAAAGTTAGGTATGTTCAAGAAAACCAAGGAGTTTTAGCGTAGACAGGTTATGGAGGAGGCAGGCACTTTATGCACAGAAAACAGCCAGTGCAGTATCCTAGATGTCTCTTTATATAATATGCATGGGAAACCCATAAATCATGTGCTGCTATCTTCTGTTTTCAGGACCGAAAATAGAAACAAATGGTTTAGGGAAGTTTCCCAAACTTCCAGGTCTGGTTTGCTGCAAAGCCAATATCAGTTTTACTATACTATAAGCTTCCACTGTGTATGACATGTGTGTGGTGTGTGCATGTGTATGTGTGTATGTAATACAATTTTAATCCATTTTCTATATCATAAATATGATGACTAAAAATAGTCTTAAAAAGATAACATTTCTATAAAGTTGTTTTAAAACAGGACATATGAACCTTGTCTATCTTATGTCAGTTATTCAGAGTACTCCACCAAATGTTCTATAAATGACAGCTCAAAATATATAAAGGGTTTAATTCTTAAACAAATTCTATATTATAAAGAAAGAAATCAGACACTCAAATCTTGACTTTGTTTTCTACATTTTTAGTTTACCTCATTCTTTTTCTTTTTTACATACAACATAACATTTATTATCTTAACCATTTTTTAGCGTACAGTTTGGTGGCACTAGGTACGTTCATATCCTTGTATTATGACCATGACCATCCATTCACAGAACTCTTCATCTTGCAAAACTGAAACTCTGTACCTACTAAAAGATAATTTCCCATTCCCTTCTCCTTCCAACCCCTGGAAGCCTCTATTTCACTTGCTATCTCTGTGAATTTGACTACTCTAGGTACCTCACATGAGTGGAATCATATAGTATTTGTACTTTGTGACTTACTGATTTCATTTATTATAGTGTCTTCACAGTTCACTCATGTTGTTGCATGTGCCAGAATTTCTTTCCTTTTTAAAGACTGAGTACTATTTAATTGCATGTATACATCATATTTTGTTTATTCATTTATTCACTAATAGACAGTTGGATTACTTCTAACTTTTGGCTATTGAGAAGGATGCTTCTACGAGCATTACTTACAAATATCTCTTCAGGTTCCTGCTTTCAGTTCATTTGGGTATATATACCCAAAGTGGAATTGCTGGATTATATGGTAATTTTATTTTATTTATTTATCTATTTTTAAATTTCCTTTTCTTTTTTAAATTATACTTTAAGTTCTGGGGTACATGTGCAGAACGTGCAGTTTTGTTATATAGGTATACACGTGCCATGTTGGTTTGCTGTACCCATCAACCCATCATCTACATTAGGTATTTCTCCTAATGTTGTCCCTCCCCTACCCCCCACCCCCGACAGGTCCCAGTGTGTGATGTTTCCCTCTCTGTGTCCGTGTGTTCTCATTGTTCAACTCCCACTTATTAGTGAGAACATGTGGTGTTAGGTTTTCTGTTCCTGAGCTAGTTTGCTGAGAATGATGGTTCCCAGCTTCATCCATGTCCCTGCAAAGGACATGAACCCATTCTTTTTTATGGCTGCATAGTATTCCATGGTGTATATGTGCCACATTTTCTTTATCCAATCTATCACTGATGGGACATTTGGTGGCTTCCAAGTCTTTGCTACTGTGAATAGTGCTGCAATAAACACATTTACATGTGTCTTTATAGTAGAATAATTTATTATCTTTTGGGTATATACCCAGTAATGGGATTGCTGGGTCAAACGGTATTTATAGTTCTAGATTATTGGGGAATCGCCACACTGTCTTCCACAATGGTTGAACTAATTTACACTCCAACAGTGTAAAGGCATTCCTATTTCTCCACATCCCCTCCAGCATCTGTTGTTTCCTGACTTTTTAATGATCACCATTCTAACTGACCATAATATGATATCTCATGGTGGTTTTGATTTGCATTTCTCTAATGACCAGTGATGATGAACATTTTTTCATATGTTTGTTGGCTGCATAAATGTCTTCTTTTGAGAGGTATTTGTTCATAGTCTTTGCCCACTTTTTGATGAAGTTGTTTGTTTTTTCTTGTAAATTTGTTTAACTTCTTTGCAGATTCTGGATATTAGTCCTCTGTCAGATGGATGATAGATTGCAGAAGCTTTCTGTCATTCTGTAGGTTGCCTGCTCAATAGTTTCTTTTGCTGAGCAGAAGCTCTTTAGTTTAATAAGATCCCATTTGTCAATTTTGGCTTTTGTTGCCATTGCTTTTGGTGTTTTAGTCATGAAGTCTTCGCCCATGCCTATGTCCTGAATGGTATTGCCTAGGTTTTCTTCTAGGGTTTTTATGGTTTTTAGGTCTTATGTTTAAGTCTTTAATCCATCTTGCATTAATATTTGTGTAGGGTGTCAGAAAGGGGTACAGTTTCAGTTTTCTGCATATGGCTAGCCAGTTTTCCCAACAGGATATATTAAATAGGGAATCCTTTCCCCATTTCTTGTTTTTGTCAGGTTTGTCAAAAATCAGATGGTTGTAGATGTGTGGTGTTATTTCTGAGGTCTCTGTACTGTTCCATTTGTCTATATATCTGTTTTGGTACCAGTACCATGCTGTTTTGGTTACTGTAGCCTCATAGTATAGTTTGAAGTCAGGTAGCGTGATTCCTCCAGCTTTGTTCTTTTTGCTTAGGATTGTCTTGGCTATGCGGGCTCTTTTTTTGTTCCATATGAAATTTAAAGTAGTTTTTTCCAATTCTGGGAAGAAAGTCAATGGTAGCTTGATGAGGGTAGCACTGAATCTGTAAATTACTTTGGGGAGTATGGCCATTTTCACAATACTGATTCTTCCTACCCATGAACATGGAATGTTTTTCCATTTGTTTGTGTCCTCACTTATTTCCTTGAGCAGTGGTTTGTAGTTCTCCTTGAAGAGGTCCTTCACATCCCTTGTAAGTTGTATTCCTAGGTATTTTAATCTCTTAGTAGCAATTGTGAGTGGGAGTTCACTCATTGGCTCTCTGTTTGTCTGTTATTGGTGTATAGGAATGCTTGTGATTTTTGCACATTGATTTTGTATCCTGAGATTTTGCTGAAGTTGCTTATCAGCCAGGAGATTTGGGCTGAAACAATGAAATTTTCTAAATATACAATCATGTCTTCTGCAAACGGAGACAATTCGACTTCTTATTTTCCTATTTGAATACATTTTATTTATTTCTGTTGCCTGATTGCCCTGGCCAGAACTTCCAATACTATGTTGAATAGGAGTGGTGAGAGAGGGCATCCTTGTTTTGTGCCGGTTTTCAAAGTGAATGCTTCCAGTTTCTGCCCATTCAGTATAATATTGGCTGTGGGGTTGTCATAAATAACTCTTATAATTTTGAGATATGTTCCATCGATACCTAGTTTATTGAGAGTTTTTAGCAAGAATGGGTGTTGAATTTTGTCAAAGGTCTTTTCTGCATCTATTAAGATAATCCTGTGGTTTTTGTCATTGGTTCTGTTTATGTGATGGATTACATTTATTGATTTGTGCATGTTGAACCAGCCTGGCACCGCAGGTATGAAGCCAACTTGATTGTGGTGGATAAGCTTTTTTTTTTTTTAAGTATACTTTAAGTTTTAGGGTACGTGTGTACAATGTGCAAGTTTGTTATGTAGGTATATATGTGCCATGTTGATTTGCTGCACACATCACCTCGTCATTTGCATTAGGTATTTCTCCTAATGGTGTCCTTCCCCCAGCACCCCCACCTCCTGACAGGACCCAGTGTGTGATGTTTCCCACCCTGTGTCCATGGGTTCTCATTGTTCAATTCCCACCTATGAGTAAGAACATGTGGAGCTTGGTTTTCTGTTCATGCAATAGTTTGCTGAGAATGATGGTTTCCAACTGCATCCACGTCCCTGCAGAGGACGTGACCCCATCCTCTTTTATGGCTGCATAGTATTCCATGGTGTATATGTACCACATTTTCTTAATCCAGTCTATCATTGATGAACATTTGGGTTGTTTCCAAGTCTTTGCTATTGTGAATAGTGCCACAAAAAACATACATGTGCATGTGTCTTTATAGTAGCATGACTTATAATCCTTTGGGTATATACCCAGTAATGGGATGACTGGGTCAAATGGTATTTCTAGTTCTAGATCCTTGAGGAATCACTATACTGTCTTCCACAATGGTTGAACTAATTTACACTCCCACCAACAGTGTAAAACCTTTCCTACATCCTCTCCTGTATCTGTTGTTTCCTGACTTTTTAATGATTGCCATCCTAACTGGCATGAGATGGTATCTCACTGTGGTTTTGATTTGCATTTCTCTGATGACCAGGATGATGAGCATTTTTTAATGTATCTGTGGCTGCATAAATGGTATCTTTTGAGGAGTGCCTGTTCAAATGTGTTGCCCAATTTTTGTTGGGATTGTTTGTTTTATTCTTGTAAATTTGTTTAAGACCTTTGTAGATTCTGGATATTAGCCCTTTGACAGATGGGTAGATTGCAAAAATTTTCTCCCATTCTGTAGTTTGCCTGCTCACTCTGATGATAGTTTCTTTTGGTGTGCAGAAGCTCTTTAGTTTAATGAGATCCCATTTCTCAATTTTGGCTTTTGTTGCCATTGCTTTTTGTGTTTTAGTCATGAAGTCTTTGCCCATGCCTATGTCCTGAATGATACTGACTAGGTATTCTTCTAGGGTTTTATGGTTTTAGGTCACACACTTAAGTCTTTAATCCACCTCGAGTTAATTTTTGTATAAGGTGTAATGAAAGGATCCAGTTTTGGCTTTCTACACGTGCCTAGCTAGTTTTCCCAGCACCATTCATTAAATAGGGAATCTTTTCCCCATTTCTTGTTTTTTTCATGTTTGTCAAAGAGCCGATGGTTGTAGATGTGTGGTGTTATTTCTGAGGTCTCTGTTCTGTTCCATTGGTCTATATATTTTGGTTATGGTGGATAAGCTTTCTGATGGGCTGCTGGATTCAGTTTGCCAGTATTTTATTCAGGATTTTCGCATTGACGTTCATCAGGGATATTGGCCTGAAATTTTCTTTTATTGTTGTATCTCTGCCACGTTTCAGTATCAGGATTATGCCAGCCTCATAAAATGAATTAGGGAGGATTACCTCTTTTTTTGTTGTTTGGAATAGTTTCAGCAGGAATGGTACCAGTCCCTCTTTGTACCTCTGGTAGAATTCTGCTATGACTCTCTCTGGTCCTGGACTTTTTCTGGCTGGTAGGCTATTAATTACTGCCTCAATTTCAGAACTTGTTATTGATCTACTCAGGGATTCGACTTCTTCCTGGTTTAGACTTGGGAGGGTGTATGTGTCTAGGAATTTATCAATTTCTTCTAGATTTTCTAGTTTATTTGCATAGAGATGTTTATAGTATTCTCTGATGGCAGTTGTATTTCTGTGGGATCAGTGGTGATCTCCCCTTTATCATTTTTTATTGTGTCTATTTGATTCTTCTCTCCTTTCTTCTTTGTTATTCTGGCTAGAGGTCTATCTATTTTGTTAATTTTTTCAAAAAACCAGTCCTGGATTCATTGACTTTTTCGAAGGGGTTTTCATGTCTCTATATCCTTCAGTTCTGCTCTGATCTTAGTTATTTCTTGCCATCTGCTAACTTTTGAATTTGTTTGCACTTGCTTCTCTAGTTCTTTTAATTGCGATGTTAGGGGATCAATTTTAGATCTTTTCTGCTTTCTCTTGTGGGCATTTAGTGGTATAAATTTCCCTCTACACACTGCTTTAAATGTGTCACAGAGATTCTGGTATGTTGTGTCTTTGTTCTCATTGGTTTCAAAGAACATCTTTATTTCTGCCTTCATTTCGTTATTTACCCAGTAGTCATTCAGGAACAGGTTGTTCAGTTTCCATGTAGTTGTGTGGTTTTGAGTGAGTTTCTTAATCCCAAGTTCTAATTTGATCGCACTGTGGTCTGAGAGACTGTTTGTTATGATTTCTGTTCTTTTGCATTTGCTGAGGAGTGTTTTACTTCCAATTATATGGTCAATTTTAGAATGAGTACAATAAGGTGCTGAGAAGAATGTATATTCTGTTGATTTGGGGTGGAGAGTTCTGTAGATGTCTATTAGGTCCGCTTGGTCCAGAGCTGAGTTCAAGTCCTGAGTATCCTTGTTAATTTTCTGTCTCATTGATCTGTCTAATATTGACAGTGGGGTGTTAAAGTTTCCCACTATTATTGTGTGGGAGTCTAAGTCTCTATTTAGGTCTCTAAGAACTTGCTTTATGAATCTTGGTGCTCCTGTATTGGGTGCATATATATTTAGGATAGTTAGCTCTTCTTGTTTCATTGATCCTTTTACCATTATGTAATGCCCTTCTTTGTCTCTTTTGATCTTTGTTGGTTTAAACTCTGTTTAATCAGACATTAGGATTGTAATTTCTGCTTTTGTTTTTGCTTTCCAATTGCTGGTAAATATTCCTCCATCCCTTTATTTTGAGCCTATTTTGTCTGCATATGAAATGGGTCTGCTGAATAGAGCACACTGATGCATCTTGAGCCTTTATCCAATTTGCTAGTCTGTGTCTTTTAATTGAGGGATTTAGCCCATTTACATTTAGGTTTAATACTTTTAGGTATGAATTTGATCCTGTCATTATGATGCTAGGTGGTTATTTTGCCCGTTAGTTGATGCAGTTTCTTCATAGTTTTGATGGTCTTTACAATTTGGCATGTTTTTGCAGTGGCTGGTACTGGTTGTTGCTTGCCATGTCTAGTGCTTCCTTCAGGAACTCTTGTAAGGCAGGCCTGGTGGTAACAAAATCTCTTAGCATTTGCTTGTCTGTCAAGGATTTTATTTCTTCTTCACTCACAAAGCTTAGTTTGGCTGGATATGAAATTCTGGGTTGAAAATTCTTTTCTTTAAGAATGTTGAATATTGGCCCCCACTCTCTTCTGGCTTGTAGGGTTTCTGCAGAGAAATCTGCTGTTAGTCTGATGGGCTTCCCTTTGTGGGTAATCCAGCCTTTTTTCTGGCTGCCCTTGACATTTTTTCATTCATTTCAACCTTGGTGAGTCTGATTATTATGTATGTTGGGATTGCTCTTCTTGAAGTGTATCTTTGTGGTGTTCTCTGTATTTCCTGAATTTGAATGTTGGCCTGTCTTCCTAGGTTGGGGAAGTTCTCCTGGATATTATCCTGAAGGGTGTTTTCCAACTTGTTTCCATTGTCCCTGTCACTTTCAGTATACCAATCAAATGTAGATTTGGTCTTTTCACATAGTCTCATATTTCTTGGATACTTTGTTTGCTCCTTTTTATTCTTTTTTTTTTTTTTTCTTATCTTATCTTCTTGGTTTATTTCATTAAGTTGATCTTCAGTCTCTGATATCCTTTCTTCCACTTGGTCAATTCTGCTATTGATACTTGTGTATGCTTCACAAAGTTCTTGTGCTGTATTTTTCAGCTCCATCAGGTCATTTATGTTCTTCTCTAAACTGGTTATCCTAGTTAGCAATTTGTCTAACCATTTTTCAAGGTTTTTAGCTTCCTTGCACTGGTTTAGAACATGCTTTTTTTTTTTTTTTTTTTTTTTTTTTTTTTTTTTTTTTTTTTTTTTAGCTCGGAGGAGTTTGTTATTACCCACCTTCTGAAGCCTACTTCTGTCAATTCATCAAACTCACGCTCTGTCCAGTTTTGTTTCCTTGTTGGTGAGGAGTTGTGATCCTTTGGAGAAGAAGAGATGTTCTGGTTTTTGGAATTTTCCACATTTTTGCACTGGTTTCTCCCCATCTTTGTGGATTTATCTATCTTTGGTCTTTGATGTTTATGACCTTCAGATGGGGTCTCTGAGTGGACATGCTATTCCTGTTTGTTACTTTTCCTTCTACCAGTCAGCCCCTCTGCTGCAGGTCTGCTGGAGTTTGCTGGAGGTCCACTCCAGACCCTGTTTGCCTGCGTATCACCAACAGAAGCTGCAGAACAACAAAGATTGCTGCCTGTTCTTCCCTCTGGAGGCTTCATCTCAGAGGGGCACCAGCCAGACGCCAGCCAAAGCTCTCCTGTATGAGGTGTCTGTCTGCCCCTAGTGGGAGGTGTCTCCCAGTCAGGATACAAGGGGGTCAGGGACCCACTTGAGGAGCCCTTAGCAGAGCTCGCAAGCTGTTCTGGGAGGTCAGTTGCTCTCTTCAGAGCCGTCAGGAAGGGACGTTTAAGTCTGCTGAAGCTGCTCCCACAGCTGCCCCTTCCCCCTGGTGCTCTGTCCCAGGGAGATGGGGGTTTTATCTGTGAGTCCCTGACTGCGGCTGCTGCCTTTTTTTCAGAGATGCCCTGCCCAGAGAGTAGAAATCTGGCAGTCTGGTCACAGTAGCCTTGCTGAGTTGCAGTGAGCTCCACGCAGTTTGAATTTCCTGGTGGCTTTGTTTACACTGTGAGGGTAAAACCGCCTACTCAAGTCTCAGCAATGGCGGACCCTCTCCCTCACCAAGCTCCCGTGTCCCAGGTGGATCTCAGACTGCTGCTGTGCTGGCAGCGAGAATTTCAAGCCAGTGGATCTTAGTTTGCTGGGCTCAGTGGGGGTGGGACCCGCCCAGCCAGACCACTTGGCTCCCTGGCTTCAGCCTCCTTTCCAGGGGAGTGAACCGTTCTGTCTCCCTGGCGTTCCAGGCACCAGTGGGGTATGGAAAACAAAAAAACAAAAAAAACTCCTACAGCTAGTTTGGTGTCTGCCCAAATGGCCACTGAGTTTTGTGCTCGAAACCCAGGGCCCTGGTGGGATAGGCACCGGAGGGAATTTCCTGGTCTGCAGGTTGCAAAGACCATGAGAAAGGCACAGTATCTGGGCTGGAGTGCATGGTTTCTCAGGCTCAGTACCTTATGACTTCCCTTGGGTAGGGGAGAAAATTCCCTAACCCCTTGTGCTTCCCGGGTGAGATGACGCCTCACCCTGCTTTGGCTTGCCCTCCGTGGACTGCACTCACTGTCCAGCCAGTCCCAGTGAGATGAACTGGGTACCTCAGTTAGAAATGCAGGAATCACCCACCTTCTACATCCATCTCACTGGGAGCTGCAGGCCGGAGCTGTTCCTATTCGGCCGTCTTGCCAGCAATCCAGTTTACCTCATTCTTATGAGAGATCAGATAATGTTATGATATAGAAAGCGAAGGGGAAGTGATGTTATTCACCTATAAACAAATTAATTTGACTGCTTAGGTCTCTGGTTCCCTTCCTAGCCCTTCACTCCCAACACACATGTACACACACACCCTACAGAGTCATACACCAGCATATACATATATATCTACATTGAGACTCAGGAGCATGAAGGGGAATAGGCAGTGAACTTGATATTTACCTAGATAACAAACTAATAGGCACTCATTCTACCATTTTCACCTTCCTTCTTTTTTCTTTTCCTTTTTTTTTTGTAATAAGGATGTCTTTGCAATGCGCTGGCCTCACACATGACCCAGAAATTAACAGAATGACAAGGATTTGTGCTCTGACAATGGAGAATGCATCTGATTACATTATATTTCTTTTAAAAAATTGTCTAGAGACATATTTTAAAATCCATAAATATATCAATATACATTTTTCAGGTGTAGTGTGAAGATTAAGTTTCATTTGATGTGTATTATTCTGAAATCTTGTTTCTAAAGTTAGGAAATCCTAGGAATAGTGTTTTTTTCCCTTTAAAAATTACCCTGCTTACACGCAAACTGTTTCTCAGTCTGGTCTATCCATGCTGTAAGTAGATATTTTCTCCAGAGTTGTGAGTTTTTCTATTTTTGAAGGTCATTTCATTGAGAAGCTTAGAAAAGGCAAATATGAAACAATCTAGGGTACAAGTCAAACCAGGAAAGTATCCACGAAATTAAGGGTGAAATGCTGTACTTTGCTCCACAAATCACATCTCTATTTGATGCACATCCAAGAAAGAGTGCTGTTAGTCTTCAGAGGCACCTGTACTGTTTTAGTTTTCTAAAATCCTGTTGAACGTATCATTTTGTACATTCCTGAGTATGAAAGTGACTTACATTTTTAACAAATGAAAATATTGAACTATAAAAGTGGAATGAAAGAAAGAGAAATTCTGAATTTTGCTCTTTTGGATTCCAAAGCAGGGCCAGGCCAGGCATGGTGGCTCATGCCTATAATCCCAACACTTTGGGAGGCTGAGGCAGGAGGATCACTGGAGCCCAGGAGTTCAAGACCTGGGACAACAGTTTGGACAACATAGGAATACCCTGTCTCTACCAGATAGACAAATAAATTGTAGCTGCACACACCTGTACTCCCAGCTACTCAGGAGACTGAGGTGGGAGGATTGCTTGAGTCCAGAAGTTCGAGGGTGCCGTGAGCTTCTATTATACCACTGCACTGCAGCCTGGGTGTTGGATGACAGAGCAAGACCCTGTCAAAAAAAAAAAAAAATAAGAAGAGGAAGAAGAGAAGAAGAAGAGGAAGAGGAAGAGGAAGAAGAAGAAGAAGAAGAAGAAGAAGAAGAAGAAGAAGAAGAAGAAGAAGAAGAAGAAGAAGAAGGAGGAGGAGGAGAAGGAGGAGGAGGAGGAGGAAAGAAAGAAAGAAAGAAGGAAAGAAAGGAAAGAAGAAAGAAAGAAAGAAAGAAAGAAAGAAAGAAAGAAAGAAAGAAAG
>NW_022321039.1:0-16119 GCF_002776525.5 Piliocolobus tephrosceles | reverse complement strand
TCACCCCCTTGCCATGTGGGTCGTAATAGCTAGGGGGGGAGAGGGGGGGCTATAACTCCCCATATCGCCGGGGGTTGCCTCAGCCCCCTGCGATGTGGATCGTAACAGCCAGTGGAGGAGAGGGCGTCCTATTACTCCCCATATCGCAAGGGGGTGCCTCACCCCTCTGCATAGTGGATCGTAACAGCCGGGGCGGGCGAGGGTGATGCTATTACTCCCCGTATCGCAGGGGTGTGCCTCACCGACCTGCGATGTGGATCGTAATAGCCAGGTGTGGGAGAGGGGGGTGCTATTATTCTCCATATCGCGGGGAGTGCCTCACCCTTCTGTGATGTGGAGCCTAATAGCCAGGGGTGGAGAGGGCGGGGCTATTACCCCCCGTATGGCGGGAGGTGGCTCACCCCCGTGCCGTGTGGATCCTAATAGCCAGGCGTGGAGAGGGGGGTGCTATTACTCCCTATTTCTCAGGGGGGTGCCTTGCCCCCCTGTGATGTGTATCGTAATATCCGGGGGGGGGGGAGGTGGGGGTGCTGTTACTCTCCACATCGCTGGAGGATGCCTCCCCAACTCCGGGGCCAGGCTCGTGTTCCCCTGAAGAGACGCGGCCTGTGTCGCCACGGTGGTGGACATGGGGGTGGCGGGTCGGAGCCTGCTGATCCTAGAAGGGGAGAGGCAAGATTGCCATTAAGACTTCCCTTGGGGTTATGACGGGAGACCAAGACAGTGGTGAGAATTTTACAAGATGCCAACAGGAAAGATCCTTAAAGCACTGTGGTCTGGTAGATTTTATTTTATTTTTTCCGTTTTATTGCAGAGGGAATTGAGGCACAAAGACAGAAAATACTTGCCCAGTGTAGCATAAGAGTTAGTGGAGAGAACTTTGGTAGGCCCATGTTGCCTGTCTCCCAGCCCCCAAATTTCCCAGGCACCTTTGTTGCCCTTGCTCTCTGCGGGTGGAAGTGGGATCTGGACGGGGCAGAGATGAAGACCGTAGTGCTGGAAGTTTCTTTGTTCTTGTCCATGGCAGCTCCCCATACAGCTCTTTGTAATAATCAACAGGATTGAAGTAATTTATTGTTTCCATCTCTAATCCAAGAGTCACACACACCTAAACCTAGGCAGAATGGGCACATAGCTTGCCTATGACATGGTGATGGGTGGGCGGGGTCGATGGAGAGTGTGGGTCTATTCTGGGGGTGAGGTGAGGACAGTTTCTTTTCAGCTCCACCTTTCCTTGACGTATGAGAATGCTGGCTCAACATTGCCAAATATTTAGATTTTTCAAGAGAAGCTGGAAACAAGAACTTTTGGAATAAATCTTCCTTATTTTTAAACATGGACAAAATTTTAAAATGTGAAACAAAAGGTGGTCAAACAAATGGGTCTGTGGCTGACATGTCCATTTCACATTTCCATTGTTTGATCTATGGAGATGTAAAGTTCCACAGAGTGAAGGAATCATATTGGTTTTGTTTAACATTTTTGGGACTTGATCCTAGGATAGTGCCTGATGCACCTGAAATATCTGCTGAACTTGTTGGAGTGCTAGTGGTCACCTTATGGTCAAGAGCCCCATAATAGATTCAATTAAACGAATACTACAAGATAACACTATTTTCATCTAGCCCTTTTCCTCTTCTTTCTCTCATCCTAGTCGTGGGCTACACACTACCCTAGCATTTTAAAAATTGGAATAATCGTTAACTCTCACTAACTCACTTGTTTACTTTAAATTTGGGGTCCAGATGAAGAGGTTTGCCCTAAGCTGCGCAATGTGATGGTGGCAGAGCTGGGTAAAAATATACCCCCTGCCCCATGCTATTGCCCTACCACCTTCTGTTGTTGCCAAAGCCTTAGGAAAAACCTGAGAGAGGGTTAGATACTATGAACGAACATTTGGTGTGCAATTAGGGGCAAGTGGCAAAAGAGGGCTAAACACAACCAAGTTTATAAAGAAAATAGAGTTTTTAAGGAATTCATTTTTTGGGAGAGGGTTTTCTTTTTAGGCAAAAATCAGGTACCTGGCCAAAAAAAAACACATTGCCTCTGTATAACTCTTGGGACTTGAGAAAACATTTTGATTATCTTCATGGCATTAGAGATGCACTACAAATTTGTTGGGTCTGTAGTTTCTTTTCTTCCCCTGGGGAAATAACAGTCAAGGAAATTGAAACTGCAAGAAAGTGATATGAGACTTGAACTGAAATCTACGGAAAGCTCTTTAATTTGGTATTCTGGTTGGCATGGAGGCTTTGGAGTCAAGAATTCTTTCATCCAAATGCCAGCTCCACCAATAATATATCTGAGATGTTGGACAAGTCACTTAAAGGTCCTAAACCTCAGTTTTCCATTTTCAGTAAAGGAAATAATGGTCATGTCTATCAGCTAGGAATAATGAAGGATTAAATGAGATTATATGTATATATTTATTGCACTTAACACAGTGCTAGGCAACACAGAGTAAACACTCAGAAACTGACAACTGTTACGGTCATTTTAATAAGCAGGCCACTAGGTGATGCCCAAATACCTCTCATGTCTGTTTTCTAAATCTTTCTTCTATTGGAATAGTCACTTTGGCTTAAAATAAAACTAGTCAGTCATAATGTATTTGTTCATGTAAAGGCATGACATACCACAGGTTCTAAAGAAAAATAGTGATTCTTATTTTGCCTCATATTCATGCTGTCAAATGCAGAACTGTTTGACAGAGCTGACTGTGTTTTTATCTTTTATTTATTCAGTTGTTCACGCTTTCTTGTTGGTTTTCCCATCTTAAACATAGCTAGCTCTTGAGGAAATGCAGAGATTGCCACAAGAAGGGTGCTTGGGAGACTAGACTGCATTTTTGCAATAATCTCTGGAGCCCCCCAGTGGAGAGGAGAATGAAGTAAAGACTAAGCCAGTGAGAAAGTCTTGTCCAGATAGATACACAAATTTTTTTACAATTAAAAAAGTAAATAATGGCTTACAACACAAATTTGAATGCCATGCAATTTCAAGTATATTATTGGTGGCTTAAAACTGTATGCTGGGTTCCACTGCAATTAGACAGGGCCTGATACTGTCCAATCCCTGTCACTCTGTCCACCTTTATCTATGATCAGTATTCATCTGTTCTCTCCACTCCAGCCCACCAGCCTTCTGCTCTTTGCAAATCACACTGAGCTTGTCCAGGACATTTGAGTGGCTCTTACTTATGCACGAACACAGTTCTGGACTCTACCTCATTCAGCTGTCTGCTCATATTTCTCCTGCTCAGGAAGACCTCCCCTCAACTCTTCTGATGTTGTTTCCTCACCACTTCCTCCATTCTCCACTGTACACCCTAAATTCTTCCATCATATCACTCATTAGCTATCATTATTTTGCTTGTGTAACGATTTTGCTGTGTTACTCCTCATTGAGTACAGCTGCCATGAGAATAAGAACATGTCTCTTGTCCACCATTATATATACAGCACTGAATCCAGTATTTGGCACATTAAATAAATTGCTAACATAATTACATGTTTATTATTTCCATCATTCTTTTCATTGAGTAATTTAGGAAGAAAATACAAAGAAGGCACCTTATACTGCAAAGCAGTAACCATTCACTGGTGAAGTAAACAGACCGTTTACAGAGCTATGTTTAAAGGGAACAAAAAAAAGTTGGAAACTGTAACTGGACCTGAGGGTTTTGTGGTTTAGATAGAGGCAGAAACTACAGCCTGAGTTTGACTGATGCCTGGCTGGGAGCCCTCACAAAGCACTGACCAGATCGGCTATCTCTGCCTCAAAGAGCCAGAAGCCTCAGTAACATTTGATCTATGTCTTGAAAGATGAATGGAGTGTCACTAGACAGAGAGGAGGGCATTTTAGTTGTTGAGAATAGAGGCATAAAAAGCATAATATTTGGGGAGAATTATTAGAAGGTTGGTTGGATTGTAGTGTAGGGAGTGTAGTGATGACGGAAAGATGTTGAAAAACAAAGTCTTCTGTGAAAAAGTTTACAGTTCAAATCATAGCAACAACAGGAAGCCTTTTAGATGTGTTAGCAGGAAAATAGACCTCATTAGACTTGAGTTTTAGTAAGATTACTCTGCCCTCTTTACATATAACAAAGCCTTATTTTCTGCTGACTGGATATGCAAATTACTGTTACTAAAAAGATGAATTATCATAACAAAAAGATAATTCTCCTTAATTATAAAAAAAAATCAGGTCCTAGCACAATGTCTCATATTTAGGAAGTTATCTGGTAATTGCTGAATCCAACTCAATATTCGGTTTTACCTGCTTTGTTCACTTCTACAAATACCATCACATTGAGAGAGTACATGTAATAACCTCCCACAGAATGTTTGTCTTTAGATATTATCTTGACAGAGATCATCCATTTTATTTTCCAGTTTCATTGAATGATTGGAATTTACAGTTTCTAACCAGACTTTACAAATTCTGTAACCTCAAGTTCATTTTCTGTTTAATAACCCATTCCCACAGTTTTGATCATTTGTCTACAGTGGGGATGGCACCATGCTTGGAACTGGAGGTACAAAGATAAATAAACCAATCCTTGCTCTTGAGGAACAAGCATTCTAGTGAGCTCACAGTACACATCACGCTGACTTCCCTACTACTCACCCCTGTGAGTCTGACATAATTTAATTGATAGAGAGGGAAACAACCCTAGGCAGTAATGGGGACATTTTATTTCTAGGGCTGCAAAGAAAAGCTAGAGATAGTATTAAAATATTCCGTATTACATGATTATTAGAAAAATATTATTACCTGACAAAGAGAAGGAAAGTGGATATGAGTTATGGTTTCTAATATGTGTGTGTGTACTCATTTACTCAACTGCATTGAGGTGTGAATAATTTAATTGCTCCCCATAAAACTTGCATAGTAGAGAATTGTTGTTGAGCAAAAACGGTGTTCGCATCAAATAGATCCAAGTTTATTTACCTCATTCACCACCTAAAGCTTCATACACTCATGCAAGTCATTTATACCCTGAGAGTTTTTGTTTCTTAAACTGTATAATAATATATGGATACTAGTAGAGTACATACTCCTGAAAAGCATTGGGATGATTAAATGAGATGATGCATGAAAGCACTTAGTGTAATGCCTTGAGCAGTGCGGGTACCCAATAAGTTTATTAATGTTATTACCACATGCCTATCTTTTGTACAAAAAGTATGGAAGTGTTTATCTCACTGTACCCTCATCAACACTGACTGTTTTGAAAGATCACTGCTGAAAATCATATCTATGACATTAAACAATATGGATTCTTATTTTAAGGAGATTATCATCAACTGAAAACCTGACAATTTTAATACAGGGTAACAAGGTCATGATAGCAGAAGTGAGGGTTCTTTGTGAGCACATGAATGAAGTAGCCACTCTAGTGTAGGGATGTCAGCAAAGGTGTCACCAAAAAATGTATTCAAACTTGGTCTTAAAAATAGCGTACAAGTTAGTTGTGCAAAGAGAAGGGGATGAGAGTCTTCCAGCCAGAGGGAACAGCATGAACAAAGCTGTGTAGGCAAGAGAAAGTTAGGTATGTTCAAGAAAACCAAGGAGTTTTAGCGTAGACAGGTTATGGAGGAGGCAGGCACTTTATGCACAGAAAACAGCCAGTGCAGTATCCTAGATGTCTCTTTATATAATATGCATGGGAAACCCATAAATCATGTGCTGCTATCTTCTGTTTTCAGGACCGAAAATAGAAACAAATGGTTTAGGGAAGTTTCCCAAACTTCCAGGTCTGGTTTGCTGCAAAGCCAATATCAGTTTTACTATACTATAAGCTTCCACTGTGTATGACATGTGTGTGGTGTGTGCATGTGTATGTGTGTATGTAATACAATTTTAATCCATTTTCTATATCATAAATATGATGACTAAAAATAGTCTTAAAAAGATAACATTTCTATAAAGTTGTTTTAAAACAGGACATATGAACCTTGTCTATCTTATGTCAGTTATTCAGAGTACTCCACCAAATGTTCTATAAATGACAGCTCAAAATATATAAAGGGTTTAATTCTTAAACAAATTCTATATTATAAAGAAAGAAATCAGACACTCAAATCTTGACTTTGTTTTCTACATTTTTAGTTTACCTCATTCTTTTTCTTTTTTACATACAACATAACATTTATTATCTTAACCATTTTTTAGCGTACAGTTTGGTGGCACTAGGTACGTTCATATCCTTGTATTATGACCATGACCATCCATTCACAGAACTCTTCATCTTGCAAAACTGAAACTCTGTACCTACTAAAAGATAATTTCCCATTCCCTTCTCCTTCCAACCCCTGGAAGCCTCTATTTCACTTGCTATCTCTGTGAATTTGACTACTCTAGGTACCTCACATGAGTGGAATCATATAGTATTTGTACTTTGTGACTTACTGATTTCATTTATTATAGTGTCTTCACAGTTCACTCATGTTGTTGCATGTGCCAGAATTTCTTTCCTTTTTAAAGACTGAGTACTATTTAATTGCATGTATACATCATATTTTGTTTATTCATTTATTCACTAATAGACAGTTGGATTACTTCTAACTTTTGGCTATTGAGAAGGATGCTTCTACGAGCATTACTTACAAATATCTCTTCAGGTTCCTGCTTTCAGTTCATTTGGGTATATATACCCAAAGTGGAATTGCTGGATTATATGGTAATTTTATTTTATTTATTTATCTATTTTTAAATTTCCTTTTCTTTTTTAAATTATACTTTAAGTTCTGGGGTACATGTGCAGAACGTGCAGTTTTGTTATATAGGTATACACGTGCCATGTTGGTTTGCTGTACCCATCAACCCATCATCTACATTAGGTATTTCTCCTAATGTTGTCCCTCCCCTACCCCCCACCCCCGACAGGTCCCAGTGTGTGATGTTTCCCTCTCTGTGTCCGTGTGTTCTCATTGTTCAACTCCCACTTATTAGTGAGAACATGTGGTGTTAGGTTTTCTGTTCCTGAGCTAGTTTGCTGAGAATGATGGTTCCCAGCTTCATCCATGTCCCTGCAAAGGACATGAACCCATTCTTTTTTATGGCTGCATAGTATTCCATGGTGTATATGTGCCACATTTTCTTTATCCAATCTATCACTGATGGGACATTTGGTGGCTTCCAAGTCTTTGCTACTGTGAATAGTGCTGCAATAAACACATTTACATGTGTCTTTATAGTAGAATAATTTATTATCTTTTGGGTATATACCCAGTAATGGGATTGCTGGGTCAAACGGTATTTATAGTTCTAGATTATTGGGGAATCGCCACACTGTCTTCCACAATGGTTGAACTAATTTACACTCCAACAGTGTAAAGGCATTCCTATTTCTCCACATCCCCTCCAGCATCTGTTGTTTCCTGACTTTTTAATGATCACCATTCTAACTGACCATAATATGATATCTCATGGTGGTTTTGATTTGCATTTCTCTAATGACCAGTGATGATGAACATTTTTTCATATGTTTGTTGGCTGCATAAATGTCTTCTTTTGAGAGGTATTTGTTCATAGTCTTTGCCCACTTTTTGATGAAGTTGTTTGTTTTTTCTTGTAAATTTGTTTAACTTCTTTGCAGATTCTGGATATTAGTCCTCTGTCAGATGGATGATAGATTGCAGAAGCTTTCTGTCATTCTGTAGGTTGCCTGCTCAATAGTTTCTTTTGCTGAGCAGAAGCTCTTTAGTTTAATAAGATCCCATTTGTCAATTTTGGCTTTTGTTGCCATTGCTTTTGGTGTTTTAGTCATGAAGTCTTCGCCCATGCCTATGTCCTGAATGGTATTGCCTAGGTTTTCTTCTAGGGTTTTTATGGTTTTTAGGTCTTATGTTTAAGTCTTTAATCCATCTTGCATTAATATTTGTGTAGGGTGTCAGAAAGGGGTACAGTTTCAGTTTTCTGCATATGGCTAGCCAGTTTTCCCAACAGGATATATTAAATAGGGAATCCTTTCCCCATTTCTTGTTTTTGTCAGGTTTGTCAAAAATCAGATGGTTGTAGATGTGTGGTGTTATTTCTGAGGTCTCTGTACTGTTCCATTTGTCTATATATCTGTTTTGGTACCAGTACCATGCTGTTTTGGTTACTGTAGCCTCATAGTATAGTTTGAAGTCAGGTAGCGTGATTCCTCCAGCTTTGTTCTTTTTGCTTAGGATTGTCTTGGCTATGCGGGCTCTTTTTTTGTTCCATATGAAATTTAAAGTAGTTTTTTCCAATTCTGGGAAGAAAGTCAATGGTAGCTTGATGAGGGTAGCACTGAATCTGTAAATTACTTTGGGGAGTATGGCCATTTTCACAATACTGATTCTTCCTACCCATGAACATGGAATGTTTTTCCATTTGTTTGTGTCCTCACTTATTTCCTTGAGCAGTGGTTTGTAGTTCTCCTTGAAGAGGTCCTTCACATCCCTTGTAAGTTGTATTCCTAGGTATTTTAATCTCTTAGTAGCAATTGTGAGTGGGAGTTCACTCATTGGCTCTCTGTTTGTCTGTTATTGGTGTATAGGAATGCTTGTGATTTTTGCACATTGATTTTGTATCCTGAGATTTTGCTGAAGTTGCTTATCAGCCAGGAGATTTGGGCTGAAACAATGAAATTTTCTAAATATACAATCATGTCTTCTGCAAACGGAGACAATTCGACTTCTTATTTTCCTATTTGAATACATTTTATTTATTTCTGTTGCCTGATTGCCCTGGCCAGAACTTCCAATACTATGTTGAATAGGAGTGGTGAGAGAGGGCATCCTTGTTTTGTGCCGGTTTTCAAAGTGAATGCTTCCAGTTTCTGCCCATTCAGTATAATATTGGCTGTGGGGTTGTCATAAATAACTCTTATAATTTTGAGATATGTTCCATCGATACCTAGTTTATTGAGAGTTTTTAGCAAGAATGGGTGTTGAATTTTGTCAAAGGTCTTTTCTGCATCTATTAAGATAATCCTGTGGTTTTTGTCATTGGTTCTGTTTATGTGATGGATTACATTTATTGATTTGTGCATGTTGAACCAGCCTGGCACCGCAGGTATGAAGCCAACTTGATTGTGGTGGATAAGCTTTTTTTTTTTTTAAGTATACTTTAAGTTTTAGGGTACGTGTGTACAATGTGCAAGTTTGTTATGTAGGTATATATGTGCCATGTTGATTTGCTGCACACATCACCTCGTCATTTGCATTAGGTATTTCTCCTAATGGTGTCCTTCCCCCAGCACCCCCACCTCCTGACAGGACCCAGTGTGTGATGTTTCCCACCCTGTGTCCATGGGTTCTCATTGTTCAATTCCCACCTATGAGTAAGAACATGTGGAGCTTGGTTTTCTGTTCATGCAATAGTTTGCTGAGAATGATGGTTTCCAACTGCATCCACGTCCCTGCAGAGGACGTGACCCCATCCTCTTTTATGGCTGCATAGTATTCCATGGTGTATATGTACCACATTTTCTTAATCCAGTCTATCATTGATGAACATTTGGGTTGTTTCCAAGTCTTTGCTATTGTGAATAGTGCCACAAAAAACATACATGTGCATGTGTCTTTATAGTAGCATGACTTATAATCCT
The DNA here is from genome assembly GCF_002776525.5 of Piliocolobus tephrosceles. Classification (NCBI taxonomy): domain Eukaryota; kingdom Metazoa; phylum Chordata; class Mammalia; order Primates; family Cercopithecidae; genus Piliocolobus; species Piliocolobus tephrosceles. Next base: position 6,536 of record NW_022321039.1, on the reverse strand, counting down.
TTGGGTATATACCCAGTAATGGGATGACTGGGTCAAATGGTATTTCTAGTTCTAGATCCTTGAGGAATCACTATACTGTCTTCCACAATGGTTGAACTAATTTACACTCCCACCAACAGTGTAAAACCTTTCCTACATCCTCTCCTGTATCTGTTGTTTCCTGACTTTTTAATGATTGCCATCCTAACTGGCATGAGATGGTATCTCACTGTGGTTTTGATTTGCATTTCTCTGATGACCAGGATGATGAGCATTTTTTAATGTATCTGTGGCTGCATAAATGGTATCTTTTGAGGAGTGCCTGTTCAAATGTGTTGCCCAATTTTTGTTGGGATTGTTTGTTTTATTCTTGTAAATTTGTTTAAGACCTTTGTAGATTCTGGATATTAGCCCTTTGACAGATGGGTAGATTGCAAAAATTTTCTCCCATTCTGTAGTTTGCCTGCTCACTCTGATGATAGTTTCTTTTGGTGTGCAGAAGCTCTTTAGTTTAATGAGATCCCATTTCTCAATTTTGGCTTTTGTTGCCATTGCTTTTTGTGTTTTAGTCATGAAGTCTTTGCCCATGCCTATGTCCTGAATGATACTGACTAGGTATTCTTCTAGGGTTTTATGGTTTTAGGTCACACACTTAAGTCTTTAATCCACCTCGAGTTAATTTTTGTATAAGGTGTAATGAAAGGATCCAGTTTTGGCTTTCTACACGTGCCTAGCTAGTTTTCCCAGCACCATTCATTAAATAGGGAATCTTTTCCCCATTTCTTGTTTTTTTCATGTTTGTCAAAGAGCCGATGGTTGTAGATGTGTGGTGTTATTTCTGAGGTCTCTGTTCTGTTCCATTGGTCTATATATTTTGGTTATGGTGGATAAGCTTTCTGATGGGCTGCTGGATTCAGTTTGCCAGTATTTTATTCAGGATTTTCGCATTGACGTTCATCAGGGATATTGGCCTGAAATTTTCTTTTATTGTTGTATCTCTGCCACGTTTCAGTATCAGGATTATGCCAGCCTCATAAAATGAATTAGGGAGGATTACCTCTTTTTTTGTTGTTTGGAATAGTTTCAGCAGGAATGGTACCAGTCCCTCTTTGTACCTCTGGTAGAATTCTGCTATGACTCTCTCTGGTCCTGGACTTTTTCTGGCTGGTAGGCTATTAATTACTGCCTCAATTTCAGAACTTGTTATTGATCTACTCAGGGATTCGACTTCTTCCTGGTTTAGACTTGGGAGGGTGTATGTGTCTAGGAATTTATCAATTTCTTCTAGATTTTCTAGTTTATTTGCATAGAGATGTTTATAGTATTCTCTGATGGCAGTTGTATTTCTGTGGGATCAGTGGTGATCTCCCCTTTATCATTTTTTATTGTGTCTATTTGATTCTTCTCTCCTTTCTTCTTTGTTATTCTGGCTAGAGGTCTATCTATTTTGTTAATTTTTTCAAAAAACCAGTCCTGGATTCATTGACTTTTTCGAAGGGGTTTTCATGTCTCTATATCCTTCAGTTCTGCTCTGATCTTAGTTATTTCTTGCCATCTGCTAACTTTTGAATTTGTTTGCACTTGCTTCTCTAGTTCTTTTAATTGCGATGTTAGGGGATCAATTTTAGATCTTTTCTGCTTTCTCTTGTGGGCATTTAGTGGTATAAATTTCCCTCTACACACTGCTTTAAATGTGTCACAGAGATTCTGGTATGTTGTGTCTTTGTTCTCATTGGTTTCAAAGAACATCTTTATTTCTGCCTTCATTTCGTTATTTACCCAGTAGTCATTCAGGAACAGGTTGTTCAGTTTCCATGTAGTTGTGTGGTTTTGAGTGAGTTTCTTAATCCCAAGTTCTAATTTGATCGCACTGTGGTCTGAGAGACTGTTTGTTATGATTTCTGTTCTTTTGCATTTGCTGAGGAGTGTTTTACTTCCAATTATATGGTCAATTTTAGAATGAGTACAATAAGGTGCTGAGAAGAATGTATATTCTGTTGATTTGGGGTGGAGAGTTCTGTAGATGTCTATTAGGTCCGCTTGGTCCAGAGCTGAGTTCAAGTCCTGAGTATCCTTGTTAATTTTCTGTCTCATTGATCTGTCTAATATTGACAGTGGGGTGTTAAAGTTTCCCACTATTATTGTGTGGGAGTCTAAGTCTCTATTTAGGTCTCTAAGAACTTGCTTTATGAATCTTGGTGCTCCTGTATTGGGTGCATATATATTTAGGATAGTTAGCTCTTCTTGTTTCATTGATCCTTTTACCATTATGTAATGCCCTTCTTTGTCTCTTTTGATCTTTGTTGGTTTAAACTCTGTTTAATCAGACATTAGGATTGTAATTTCTGCTTTTGTTTTTGCTTTCCAATTGCTGGTAAATATTCCTCCATCCCTTTATTTTGAGCCTATTTTGTCTGCATATGAAATGGGTCTGCTGAATAGAGCACACTGATGCATCTTGAGCCTTTATCCAATTTGCTAGTCTGTGTCTTTTAATTGAGGGATTTAGCCCATTTACATTTAGGTTTAATACTTTTAGGTATGAATTTGATCCTGTCATTATGATGCTAGGTGGTTATTTTGCCCGTTAGTTGATGCAGTTTCTTCATAGTTTTGATGGTCTTTACAATTTGGCATGTTTTTGCAGTGGCTGGTACTGGTTGTTGCTTGCCATGTCTAGTGCTTCCTTCAGGAACTCTTGTAAGGCAGGCCTGGTGGTAACAAAATCTCTTAGCATTTGCTTGTCTGTCAAGGATTTTATTTCTTCTTCACTCACAAAGCTTAGTTTGGCTGGATATGAAATTCTGGGTTGAAAATTCTTTTCTTTAAGAATGTTGAATATTGGCCCCCACTCTCTTCTGGCTTGTAGGGTTTCTGCAGAGAAATCTGCTGTTAGTCTGATGGGCTTCCCTTTGTGGGTAATCCAGCCTTTTTTCTGGCTGCCCTTGACATTTTTTCATTCATTTCAACCTTGGTGAGTCTGATTATTATGTATGTTGGGATTGCTCTTCTTGAAGTGTATCTTTGTGGTGTTCTCTGTATTTCCTGAATTTGAATGTTGGCCTGTCTTCCTAGGTTGGGGAAGTTCTCCTGGATATTATCCTGAAGGGTGTTTTCCAACTTGTTTCCATTGTCCCTGTCACTTTCAGTATACCAATCAAATGTAGATTTGGTCTTTTCACATAGTCTCATATTTCTTGGATACTTTGTTTGCTCCTTTTTATTCTTTTTTTTTTTTTTTCTTATCTTATCTTCTTGGTTTATTTCATTAAGTTGATCTTCAGTCTCTGATATCCTTTCTTCCACTTGGTCAATTCTGCTATTGATACTTGTGTATGCTTCACAAAGTTCTTGTGCTGTATTTTTCAGCTCCATCAGGTCATTTATGTTCTTCTCTAAACTGGTTATCCTAGTTAGCAATTTGTCTAACCATTTTTCAAGGTTTTTAGCTTCCTTGCACTGGTTTAGAACATGCTTTTTTTTTTTTTTTTTTTTTTTTTTTTTTTTTTTTTTTTTTTTTTTAGCTCGGAGGAGTTTGTTATTACCCACCTTCTGAAGCCTACTTCTGTCAATTCATCAAACTCACGCTCTGTCCAGTTTTGTTTCCTTGTTGGTGAGGAGTTGTGATCCTTTGGAGAAGAAGAGATGTTCTGGTTTTTGGAATTTTCCACATTTTTGCACTGGTTTCTCCCCATCTTTGTGGATTTATCTATCTTTGGTCTTTGATGTTTATGACCTTCAGATGGGGTCTCTGAGTGGACATGCTATTCCTGTTTGTTACTTTTCCTTCTACCAGTCAGCCCCTCTGCTGCAGGTCTGCTGGAGTTTGCTGGAGGTCCACTCCAGACCCTGTTTGCCTGCGTATCACCAACAGAAGCTGCAGAACAACAAAGATTGCTGCCTGTTCTTCCCTCTGGAGGCTTCATCTCAGAGGGGCACCAGCCAGACGCCAGCCAAAGCTCTCCTGTATGAGGTGTCTGTCTGCCCCTAGTGGGAGGTGTCTCCCAGTCAGGATACAAGGGGGTCAGGGACCCACTTGAGGAGCCCTTAGCAGAGCTCGCAAGCTGTTCTGGGAGGTCAGTTGCTCTCTTCAGAGCCGTCAGGAAGGGACGTTTAAGTCTGCTGAAGCTGCTCCCACAGCTGCCCCTTCCCCCTGGTGCTCTGTCCCAGGGAGATGGGGGTTTTATCTGTGAGTCCCTGACTGCGGCTGCTGCCTTTTTTTCAGAGATGCCCTGCCCAGAGAGTAGAAATCTGGCAGTCTGGTCACAGTAGCCTTGCTGAGTTGCAGTGAGCTCCACGCAGTTTGAATTTCCTGGTGGCTTTGTTTACACTGTGAGGGTAAAACCGCCTACTCAAGTCTCAGCAATGGCGGACCCTCTCCCTCACCAAGCTCCCGTGTCCCAGGTGGATCTCAGACTGCTGCTGTGCTGGCAGCGAGAATTTCAAGCCAGTGGATCTTAGTTTGCTGGGCTCAGTGGGGGTGGGACCCGCCCAGCCAGACCACTTGGCTCCCTGGCTTCAGCCTCCTTTCCAGGGGAGTGAACCGTTCTGTCTCCCTGGCGTTCCAGGCACCAGTGGGGTATGGAAAACAAAAAAACAAAAAAAACTCCTACAGCTAGTTTGGTGTCTGCCCAAATGGCCACTGAGTTTTGTGCTCGAAACCCAGGGCCCTGGTGGGATAGGCACCGGAGGGAATTTCCTGGTCTGCAGGTTGCAAAGACCATGAGAAAGGCACAGTATCTGGGCTGGAGTGCATGGTTTCTCAGGCTCAGTACCTTATGACTTCCCTTGGGTAGGGGAGAAAATTCCCTAACCCCTTGTGCTTCCCGGGTGAGATGACGCCTCACCCTGCTTTGGCTTGCCCTCCGTGGACTGCACTCACTGTCCAGCCAGTCCCAGTGAGATGAACTGGGTACCTCAGTTAGAAATGCAGGAATCACCCACCTTCTACATCCATCTCACTGGGAGCTGCAGGCCGGAGCTGTTCCTATTCGGCCGTCTTGCCAGCAATCCAGTTTACCTCATTCTTATGAGAGATCAGATAATGTTATGATATAGAAAGCGAAGGGGAAGTGATGTTATTCACCTATAAACAAATTAATTTGACTGCTTAGGTCTCTGGTTCCCTTCCTAGCCCTTCACTCCCAACACACATGTACACACACACCCTACAGAGTCATACACCAGCATATACATATATATCTACATTGAGACTCAGGAGCATGAAGGGGAATAGGCAGTGAACTTGATATTTACCTAGATAACAAACTAATAGGCACTCATTCTACCATTTTCACCTTCCTTCTTTTTTCTTTTCCTTTTTTTTTTGTAATAAGGATGTCTTTGCAATGCGCTGGCCTCACACATGACCCAGAAATTAACAGAATGACAAGGATTTGTGCTCTGACAATGGAGAATGCATCTGATTACATTATATTTCTTTTAAAAAATTGTCTAGAGACATATTTTAAAATCCATAAATATATCAATATACATTTTTCAGGTGTAGTGTGAAGATTAAGTTTCATTTGATGTGTATTATTCTGAAATCTTGTTTCTAAAGTTAGGAAATCCTAGGAATAGTGTTTTTTTCCCTTTAAAAATTACCCTGCTTACACGCAAACTGTTTCTCAGTCTGGTCTATCCATGCTGTAAGTAGATATTTTCTCCAGAGTTGTGAGTTTTTCTATTTTTGAAGGTCATTTCATTGAGAAGCTTAGAAAAGGCAAATATGAAACAATCTAGGGTACAAGTCAAACCAGGAAAGTATCCACGAAATTAAGGGTGAAATGCTGTACTTTGCTCCACAAATCACATCTCTATTTGATGCACATCCAAGAAAGAGTGCTGTTAGTCTTCAGAGGCACCTGTACTGTTTTAGTTTTCTAAAATCCTGTTGAACGTATCATTTTGTACATTCCTGAGTATGAAAGTGACTTACATTTTTAACAAATGAAAATATTGAACTATAAAAGTGGAATGAAAGAAAGAGAAATTCTGAATTTTGCTCTTTTGGATTCCAAAGCAGGGCCAGGCCAGGCATGGTGGCTCATGCCTATAATCCCAACACTTTGGGAGGCTGAGGCAGGAGGATCACTGGAGCCCAGGAGTTCAAGACCTGGGACAACAGTTTGGACAACATAGGAATACCCTGTCTCTACCAGATAGACAAATAAATTGTAGCTGCACACACCTGTACTCCCAGCTACTCAGGAGACTGAGGTGGGAGGATTGCTTGAGTCCAGAAGTTCGAGGGTGCCGTGAGCTTCTATTATACCACTGCACTGCAGCCTGGGTGTTGGATGACAGAGCAAGACCCTGTCAAAAAAAAAAAAAAATAAGAAGAGGAAGAAGAGAAGAAGAAGAGGAAGAGGAAGAGGAAGAAGAAGAAGAAGAAGAAGAAGAAGAAGAAGAAGAAGAAGAAGAAGAAGAAGAAGAAGAAGAAGGAGGAGGAGGAGAAGGAGGAGGAGGAGGAGGAAAGAAAGAAAGAAAGAAGGAAAGAAAGGAAAGAAGAAAGAAAGAAAGAAAGAAAGAAAGAAAGAAAGAAAGAAAGAAAG
>NW_022321038.1:0-31443 GCF_002776525.5 Piliocolobus tephrosceles | reverse complement strand
GAGGGTTAAAAGGGTACACATCTCATATAATGCCTTTTTTTTTTTTTTACCACAATGATAAAACACACACGCTGAAACACAGCAGAATGTCAAAGACTAGAAGTCTGTGGGTACCATATATTTTCAAGGACAAGATCAAGTCCTTCACGTACCCACCATGCACTGCTAATAGGAATATACGTTAGTATAGCTGCCTTGGTACAGTCCACATTTGTTATGTTTAATTGACAATTTTGGGAGCCTTGGGGCTTCGAATATGGGTTATGGTTTTTTAATCTGGAGCAAGATCTCAGATTACAGAGTGAGTAACACATGGGATTCAAATGGCTGTACTCAGAGATAAAGCAGAGGGCCAGAAAAGCATCAATCCCCCACGACCAAGCATAGGTCAGGAGGTCTGGATATGTGGACAGAGGGACAGAGCAGAAAGGATCACAACAAAGGAGAAAAGAATTGCCAAGGCTCTCTTCAGCCTGGCTGTAGCACTCCATGAAACTGTCTGCAGCCTCACCTGCGGGTGGGAAGGAATAAGGATACTGAGTCAATTTCAAGCAATCAGCAGATTCCTTTAAACTAGATTCAGATTTTGTATACCTCCACATTGAAGAAGGAGGAGTCAGTATCCTCCAAGGTCTCACAGCCAGAAAGCTGTGGTGCCAGGATTCACAACTATGCTTCACTTTCAGCTTCAATACTGGTCATTTTGTTTCAAAAACTAATCCTGTCCATTATTCGTCTTCTCTTTCAGATTGAAAAAGAAAATCAACCATCCAATAGGCAGTGAGTGGCATCTTAGTTATAAGACTGTGCAAGTTAAGTATAGTTCAAGACACTGTCTGTTTTAGTCTCAAGGCTCTTGACCTATGAAGTGGCCGGGCACTATTTATTTAAACATTAATATGTTTTGTTTCATGGTTTCTCTCCCCATTCCATGAAGAGAGCCAGGCCCTTTGTATTTCCTTTTCCTAGGAATTTTTGCAAAGGTAAAGAAGAGGTCGCTGAGGACAGCTCTCCTCTATTCCCTTCCTTCCCATTCTCTCTTCTTTCTTCTTTCTCCTTTGAGTGAAAATTTGGGCTTTTACCATATTAATCTGTTCTCATGCTGCTAATAAAGACATACCCCAAACTGGGTTATTATTTTATTTTATTTTATTTTTGAGACAGAGTCTTGCTCTGTCACCAAGGCTGGAGTGCAGTGGCATGATCTTGGCTCACTGTAACTTCTGCCTCCTGGTTCAAGTGATTCTCCCATCTCAACCTCCCAACTAGCTGGGGCTACTACAGCCAAAGAAAGGCTTTCATCTCTAACACGTCTTTGCTGCTGCTGATCAAAGGCTTCCTGACTCGGAGACATACCTGGAGAAACAGGAGCCTAGACTCCCAATACAGGCAAGGATCCTTCAGGCAAGAAACACAGCAGCAGGTGCTTGATCTCAGGAGAGCAGACAGGCTTGGACAATGGACATCCCTCGGTACCGAGTGTGGACAGAGGCTCCCAGAACAGGCACCTCCTGGACTCTTTGGCACCTTTGTAATCGGGGTGGGGAGAGTTGGGGGGGTCGGAGCTTCCATAATGACAGATTATAATTCTCATCAATCTGGCAGGATGCGGGCTTAGTCATAGTTTGATTTATGAACAACAAATGTGACATTTCTTGCACCCCCCCTTGTTCGTACCGTGTTAAGACTCGTGCCGCCTTCTACATTAGAAGTGGTAGAATGTGAGAGTCGACGTAACCCGTAAAAGTTGCCCAGCCTCTTCATTTCATTGTCAAAATCATTCTGATCCCACAAGCGGAGTGATTTCCCAAGGTCGGTGAGTCACTCACTGATGCAGGACGACAAAGTAAACAAGCATCCTGGCATTTTATCCAGCAATGTTTTCACGGCTCACGTTGCTGATTGAAAAAGAATAGTGTCCTGAAAAGCTGGGGAATCTCAAGGTATTTAAAAATGAAAAACAAGATAAAACAAAATAACGGTAGAAATGAAGCCGTGAAGGTGCGGCCAAGTAATGCTCAGAAGACTGTTGATTTCAGAATCAAACTCTGACTTAGACTGCCCCCTGGTGGATATGAGTCAAAGTGTCTCTGCTCTGCAAAGGGAGCTCGTAACAGATGAAAGAAATGAGAAAATCCTTCTGTTCTAATTCAGGTCATCCTTTAGAGGCTTTAAACCCTTTAATTACTATGACCCTATGACTGCTATCACAAGGAAACGGTAAAATGCAGATGTTAACAACACGGGCTTTTAACAAAACTGCAGGTTAGGTCCCAGCTCGGGAACTCTGAAGTTACCCCATCTCTCTGAGGCTCATTTTCCCCCTCTGTAAAATGGGCACAATAATAAAACCTTCCTTATAGGGTTGTTTTGAGGATTAAAGAAACAAAGTCTATGTAAGAGTCCTTAGAAAAGTGCTGGGTGTGTAAGAGTTCAATAGAGAAACTCTTCTTCTCATCGTTGCATTTATTGCCATCGTGATAACTTCGTGAAAAATATATGCACATGAAGTCTTCATAATTGGGAAAATTATGAAGGAACATGATTATGTGCGTTTTTCATCTAGTCTATTACTTCTGTAAGAAGTTTCTGTGTATTTACCTTAATGTTTTCTGCATATTTAGAGAAAGTTTACAGTCATGTGTCACCTAACAGCAGGGATATGTTTTAAGAAATGTGTCTTTAGGAGATTTCAACACTGTATGAATATCCTAGAATGTGCTTACACAAACCTAGCTAATGGCATAGTTTACTACACACCGAGGCTATCTGAAATTGCCTATTGCTTCTGGGCTTCAAACCTATAGCAGGGGTATCCAACCATTTGACTTACCTGGGTCGCACTGGAAAAAGAAGAATTGTCTTGGGCCACACATAAAATACACTAACAAGAGACAAAGAGCTTTTAAAAATCACACACACACACACAAAAACCCTCATAATGTTTTAAGAAACTTTGTGAATTTGTGTTGGGCTACATTCAAAACTGTTCTGGGCTGCATGCGGCCCGTGGGCCACGGGTTGGACAAGCTCGTTAAACAGCCTGTTACTGTATTGAATACTGTGGGCAATTGTAACACGATGGTAAGGATTTGTGTGGCTAAACATACCTAAACATAGAAAAGGAGCAGCAAAAATACAGTATCATAATCTCATGGGAACACTCTTGTATATGGGTTACATATTTTTGTCATTGACTAAACTGTCATTATGCAGTGCATGGCTGTGTACCATTTCTGTACACAGTATTTAACTTGGCTTTCTGTATATTTACCTAAATGTTCATTCTCCACTTGTAAAAACACCTTAAAAATTCTCTTACTATTGATTTTTACTTCTGTCCGTTTTTCATTCAATAAGAGTGGAATAAAAACTGAAACAGAAGTGTCAACCTGTTTTAGGCCTTATTTGTAAGGAGAGAATGCCTAATTTAAAGACTGTCTAGCAAACACCACTTGTGCTGCAGGATCTGATGTGTAGAGGCACTAATAAACCTTTGCCTCCATGTCAGTTAGCTATTATTGTGTAAAAGTCAACTTATAAGTTAGTGGCTTAGAACAATAATGACTTCTTACTTGTCCTGATTCCAGGGGTGGCTGATTAATTCCTCTGGTCCATCGGTCTCAGATGGCCTTGCTCACATAGCTGGGTCCTCCCTCCACATGGTCTCTCATCCCCCCAATAGGCTACTTTGGGTTTATCATGTGGTGGCCAAGAGTTTCCACCAGCAAGACAGGGCAACAGGTCCCAACACCCAAGCACTTGCTTACCACATATTTGCCAATAACCCGTTAGCCAAAGTAAGTTACATGGGCAAACCCAGGTTCACAGGATGGAGAGATGGACCCCCATCTTGTTTGGGGGAGCAGCAAAATCATATTGCAAAGGAACGTGCATGCAAGCAGAGGGGAAATTAGTGGGGATTTTTATTTTTGCAAACTACCACACTTCCTGAGTTTCAGGCTCTGAAAAAACACGGGGGATATGAGCCAGACAACAACAGAAACAAAAGCCTAAATAATAGCAACTGACATCCATGGAGTGCTTTCCATGAGTCTCATGCTTCATGCCTATGTGAACCAGGCCAGAGAAGATTTTTAAGAAAGAGGATATGGCAACATGTAGCTCACATGCTCATTTTGCTGCTCAGCTCCATTCAGTTGTTGTCATGTGAGTATGAGGCTCAAGGTTACTAGATACTCTGATTTTTCAGGAGATGGTGAAACCTGGATCGTTATATAAAATCTGCTGATATTTAAATGCTGACAACTCATTCCATTTTGTAACTTTGTGCTGGAACTAATCATCTCTTCCGAGGGGCAGAGGAAGACCAGTTTAGATCCTTTTGCTTGCTCATGCTGGGACGAAGTGATTTGCATCAGCACGAACACAGGAGTACTATTTTCCTTTGAAAATGTGTGATGTATGAAGTGGGAGGAACCCCAGAACAACAGCAGCACTCGCCAGGAAAAGATGCCCCAAGACTGAATGGGGCTTTTACAGTTGAGGCTTCTGGGGCATTAGCTAGAGGAGACAACACAGCACAGTGCCTAAGTGTGTGGGTTTTAGTCAGATGGACCAGCTCTGCTGATGATATTCCTCTCTTCTACTTAACTTTTAAATCTCTTTCTAGAACTCAAAAGCACAACATATGGAGACAGACTACCCAGGTTTGAATCCCAGCTTTGCCACTTACCAGCTACTTAAATTTGTTATGATCAAGGTCTTGTCTATGTTCAAAGAGCACTTTGTGTATAAAGATACAAAGTACTTTTCCCTGGGTAATATTAGTTGCCTGCATCTCTGCTTTCCTCACTCAGCATACCATAATCACCTAATAAGCATATGAATAATGCAGAAAATATTCATAGAGCTTTTCACTTAAACTTTATGGGTTGAGCAATTTACATACATTGTCATTCAATCCTCACAACTCTAGGAGAGCAGCATTCTTTTTATTCCCATTTTATAGATGAAGAAACAGAGAATTAAGTAACTGGTACCCAATTTACACAGTTAATGAATCGGTAATGTTGTCATTTCAATTCAAACAGATCAGCTGAAGATGTTACCCAAATTGGAATCTGCAGGTTCTTGAGGTGTCCAGGGACATACTTTTGAGGTCTGCAAGTTCTCTAAACATTTTTAAAATGTTTAAATTCATTTCAATATCCTAAAACACTATCAGCACTTGTTGAATATTTGAATGGCCACTTCAGTCCCCAAGTTCATATGAGCTGTAAGTATAAGAAACATACACTAGATTTATGCTTTTGCCTATAATAAGCAACATTACCAGAAAAATGAACCAGCTGTAAGATTTTTTTTTCCATTTAAAAGAGTCAGCACATTCCTCAACTGTGAGAACATGGCCTTATATACTACAGTGCTCCTCAAAGGTAGGGAGTATAATGGAACCACTTAAAGTTTGGTTTCTAAAATTTGATTTTTATTAACCATGTGACCTTGGGCAAGTCAATTCACTTCTCTGAGACTCAGTTTCATAGTAGAATAAATAGGCGAATAGGGTTGCCATGAGAACAAAATGAGATAATATCAGATGCACTTGGCAAAATACTTGGCATAATAGAACTGATTAGAGCTGATACTACGAACAATAGAACACATAAAGACAATTCTTGCCCGGTGAGTACTTGGATTCATTTGTAGACTTTGACACTACTTGCTTGGCTGTGATTCTGAATTGAGAACTTAACAGTTGAAGGGAGAGTATTTACCTCTTACACAACAGTGGCTGTCCTTCCTGAGATGAGAGGTGAAATCATCCATGGTTTATATGTAGCCATCTAATTTATTAGAGCATCCTTTTATTTTAAAGAGTAATGTTTGGACGAACCGAGGCAAGATGGTGCACTTCTGGGTTCTTCTTCACCACCAACTCTTCCCGCGCGCGCGAAAATGCAGCCGGCGCCCAGGGAGGGTGCAGACCAACTGGGCATGTGCCAGGTGACGTCAATCTGAAGAGACCAAGATTTACCTGGTCGCACCTGCGGAACGCCCCTGACACGCCCATGCCCCACCTATTGCCCTCCCACTCCTAGAAAAGCTGCTCTCCGCCATTGAGCCCCGGCGGCCTTCTCACAGCCCCGGCGGCCTTCTCACAGCCCCGGCGGCCTTCTCACAGGCCGGCGGCCCTCTTACAGCCCCAGTCCTGTCGGGATGTCGGGACTGTGGGAAGTCCGTCCGAGAGCCCCACCGCGGGGGGACTCTGCCGGCCTCCTTTGCCGGAGGCCGACAGACTTCTCCCGCACACCTTAGGTTACCAAAATAAACTGTGCAGTTTTGCTGTTACACTTGCCTACCCGCTGGTTCTTTTGCGCCCGCTCGGCTGGTCTTAGAAAAACAAGACAAGTAACTTTTAAAAATCTGGGATAGCTTCCAATCAGGCAATTCAATTTGTTTCCCAGAATTAGTTCCTTATTTCCAACCAAATGCATTTTTTTGTACCCATCTTCTCCTCACATGTCTTTGTGGTCCAGAATATGGGAAATTTACTACAGATACAGCCTTATTTCATCAGGGTATAAGCATACCACTGACCCATGGTTTGGCAAATCACTTGAAATAATTTCACAGGAAGAAAAGTGCAATATGTATTTTAAAAAATGTGGCTCTCAAACACCATGAATGATCCATTGAGAGTTGATGACATTTTACGTAATTGTGGAATAATATAAATCACTATGCTATTAGACAATGCCTTAAGTGAAAGAAACCTGCCACTTACAGTCAGTGCTGTACAACGAAAAGACCATGCATTTCAAAGCCTCAGATTTGAAAACCAGCTTGACTGTTAGTAGAGTGAACATTTTAAAAAGTTTCTTTACCTCCTTTTCTCTTGATGGCTCTACTTCCCACTGGTGAAGAGTCACCATTTGGTAGTCTTAACCAGAAAGTGACTGAGACTGATGTCTCGATGGATAGAGATTACTGTAATCAAAGTCTGAGGGAAAAACACAGGCCCCAGGAGCATCTGTGACTTGTGCTTTTCAGAATAGGGTTTCAGGAGCTTCAGGATTTAAAGATCAAAGAGCAAGCAGAAGGGAATAAAAGAGAGGGAAGAGAAGGGAAGCAGTGAGGCAAATCCCTACATTCTTGTGAGGCTCTGATTAGCCTCAGTAAATCTGCACTTTACATGTGAAAGGGAGAGTAGAGGAAAAAGTCAATTATGCATCTGTCTCAGGGTAGGCAAAAGGATGATTTCTCTTCTCATCCTTGTGCTGTACCTGTGAAGATAAGCCGGTAATGGACAATTTCAGGGTGAGATTCAACAGAACTTGGTTTTAGGGATAGTTTATAGATAGAATATATATCCCGAAAGATTTAGGGACCATAAGGAATTTCCTTGTGAGTAATTTGTAAGGAAGGCCATCTGGGGAGATATGTGGCCTTCCCTAGTTGTGGGAACCGGGCTTATGGGTGAGGTTCTGACACAGGGTTGTGAAATTACAGCTCTCTTTTGGGGAAGGAAAGAAACAAGGGCAGCGTTGTGTGACTCCGTCCCCAGTTTAACATTCCCTTTGGCATAGTGATTTGGGAGTTTTAAAAATTCTATTTTCTTTCACCATAGCATGCATTTCAGCAATTTCTACCTGTTTTCTTTCTGTCTCTCCAGCAGGGGAAACTGACCCAGTAAGCTGTTATAACTATTTCAGAGTGCGTGGCATTGTACCCTTACTTCATTCATTCCTTCCTTCATTCGGCAAATAACTATTGCATGAGTACCATTGGTCGTGTACTCTCACAGCTGCTGGGGACTCAGTGGTGAGAAAGGAGGACAAGTTGCCTGCTCTCGAGGAGTTTATCTTTCTTTGGAGAAGTTAGACAATAAATTCAGAAACAAATAGTTAAACAAGATAGTTTGGACTGAGTGCTAAAAATGGTGCTATGATGGCAATAAAGCGGTTTTATAGTGAAAGGCGCCTGTGCGGGAGGGCTGCTCTAATCAGGATGGCCGTGGAAATTCTTTGTACTAGGCGAGTTGGCTGCTAAGGAAGAAGCTGTGTGAGGGTCAGAAGGAGATGCTAGGCAGAGGGAACTGCAAGTGCACACGCTGTGAAGTATGAAGGCTCCGGGCAGACAAGAGTCAGTAATCAGCCCGGTGTGGCTGAAGCACATTAAGCATAGAGCAGCAGGTGGGGGGCAACCTCGCTGAGCCAGATCCCATCCAACCTAGTAAACCATCGTAAACACCTTGGATTGCTTTCCAAGCAAGGTGGGAAATCACTGAAGGATTCTAATCAGGGGATTGATATAATCTGGTTTATATTTTTAAGAGTGATCTGGTTATTATGTGAGGAATACATTGTAAACAATCGAAACAGGGTGTTTCAGTCCATGCCCACTGCTATAAATGACCATAGACTGGGTGATTTATAAATAGTAGAAGTTTACTTTTCACAGTTCTGCAGGTTTGGAAGTCCGAGATCAAGGTGCCAGCAGGTTTGGGGCCTGGAAAGGGCCTGGTGTCTACTTTCAAGATAGTTCCTTGAACCCTGCTTCCTCCAGACAAGATGAACACTGCGTCCTCACATGGCAGAAAGGACATAAGGGCAAAAAAGAGAACAAATAGTTCCCTTGCACCTCTTTTATAAAAGCATTAATCTTATTCATAAAGGTAGAGCTCTCATGGCCTGATCACCTCCCAAAGAGCCTCACCTCTGAACACCACCAGCTATGAGAATTAAATTTCAGTATGAATTTTGGCAGGGACACAAATATGGAAACCACAGCAGAGAGACCAGTTAGGAGACAACTGTACTACAGGTAACAGATGATGATGGCTTAGACTAAGGTTACATCAGAGAGAGAGAAGGAAAGGAATTTTAAAAAAGGAGGTGGATTCAGTGCACATTTTACATACCAAATGGACAGAGCCAGTATGCTATATTGTCTCTTCAATGTCTTTAGTGTCCCTGTGTTTTAAATGGAAATTGTGATTAGAATGCCCTGTTTTCCTTACCTACTTTCTAGAGAGCCAGAAAAGTAATAGTAAATTATTTGATTCTCTTGGGACAGGAGGATAAAATCTATGTTATCCAACTGCTAAATACTTTTTTCCAGAGTTCTCAAACTTGCTCCCGATCTGTAGAAGCTTAAACAAAATACATCCTTAAGAAGATAAAACTGGATGGACATATTGACTTCAAAGGTTTTCACTATGAAGAAAAAAAAGGGGGGGGAGAGGAAGGTATAAACTAAAGAAGCAGTTGTATGTGTCCAGGTTTTGGCCTGCGGAATTGTTCAGACCATGTCTTTTGGGGCAATCATATTGGTAGGAATTGCCTTCTGTCTACTGAACCCAGAAAAATTCCAGCTTCCACGATATTTTGAACAAACGTGCATACCCCTGTCTGCTTTTATGTGCCACTGTGTGTGTGTGTGTGCGTGTGTGTGTGTGTGTGTGTGTGTGTGAACAAGGCAGATATTGATGAAGTATTTGGAGCCTCAGCTGGGCTGTTGAGGAGGGAAGAAATTGTGTTGAGGGTGGCTAATAAGTGTTATATAAAAGTTGCTACTTACATAGAATGTTCTTATAAATTTTCTCAGTAGAGCCTCCAAACTATCCTATAAGGCAATCCTCCACACTGCTTCCCATTAAGGGATAAATAAAAATCAAAACATTTCTGCAGAACACTGAAGTAAACTGAGAGAGATTTGAGAGTATCTAAATGGGCTTGGGAAATTTTTATTACATTTTATTGTAGCATTAGGAGAATCAAATACAAAGTATTAGTGATAGCTCTAAACCTTTAATTTGTTTAACCTTTACATAGTAACTTGACACAACTCATATTAAAGAGTTTTTGATTGACGAGCTCTTCAAATCAGATTAGACAACTTCCCTGTAACACCTGTTTGCTCAAGTATGTGATAAAAAATGTTGAAACAAAATTTTTTACCAGTCAAATATTTGTAAAACTCGTTTATCTGCAAAGCTCTAATAGCTCCTCTCAGACTCCTCCCTAACTCATTTTATGAGGCCAGCATCATCCTGATACTGAAACCTGGCAGAGACACAAGAAAAAAAAGAAAATTTCAGGCCAATATTCCTGATGAAAATCCTCAATAAAATACTGGCAAACTGAATCCAGCAGCACATCAAAAAGGATATCCACCATGATCAAGTCGGCTTCATCCCTGGGATACAAGGCTGGTTCAACATATGCAAATCAATAAATATAATCCATCACATAAACAGAAGCAATGACAAAGCCACATGATTATCTCAATAGATGCAGAAAAGGCCTTCAATAAAATTCAACAACTCTTTATGCTAAAAATTCCCAATAAACTAGGTATTGATGGAACATATCTCAAAAATAGTAAGAGCTATTTATGACAAACCCACAACCAATATCATACTGAATGGGCTAAAGCTGGAAGCATTCCTCTGAAAATCAGAACAAAACAAGGATTCCCTCTCTCACCACTCCTATTCAACATAGTATTGGAAGTTCTGGCCAGGGCAATCAGGCAAGAGAAAGAAATAAATTGTGTTCGAATAGAAACAGAGGAAGTCAAATTGTCTCTGTTTGCAGATGAAATGCTTATATATTTAGAAAACCCCATTGTTTCAGCCACAAATCTCCTTAAGCTGATAAGCAACTTCAGCAAAGTCTCAGGATACAAAAATCAATGTGCAAAAGTCACAAGCATTCCTATACACTAATAATAGACACACAGAGAGTCAAATCATGAGTGAACTCCCATTCACAATTGCTACAAAGAGGATAAAATACCTAGGAATCCAACTTACAAGGGATGTGAAGGACCTCTTCAAGGAGAACTACAAACCACTGCTCAAGGAAATAAGAGAGGACACAAACAAATGAAAAAAACATTCCATGATCACGGATAGGAAGAATGAATGTCATGAAAATGGTCATACTGCCCAAAGTAATTTATAGATTCTATGCTATCTCCATGAATCTACCACTGACTTTCTTCACAGAATTAGAACAAACTACTCTACATTTCATGTGGAACTAAAAAAGAGCTTATATAGCCAAGACAATCCTAAGCAACAAGAACATAACTGGCGGCATCAAGCTACCTGACTCCAAACTATATTACAAGGGCTATAGTAACCAAAACAGCATGATCCTGGTACCAAAACAGATATATAGACCAATGAAACAGAACAGAGGCCTCAGAAATAATGCCACACATCTAGATCTTTGACAAACCTGGAAAAAAACAAGCAATGGGGAAAGGATTCACCATTTATTCAATGGTTTTGGGAAAACTGGCTAGCCATATGCAGAAAACTGAAACTGGACCCCTTCCTTACACCTTATACAAAAATTAACTCAAGTGCATTAAAGACTTAAACATAAAACCTAAACCCATAAAAAACTCTGGAAAAAAAACCTAGGCAATACCATTCAGGACATAGGCATGGGCGAAGACTTCATGACTAAAACACCAAAAGCAACGGCAACAAAAGCCAAAATTGACAAATGGGATCTCATTAAACTAAAGAGGTTCTGCACAGCAAAAAGAAACTATCAGAGTAAACAGACAACCTACAGAATGGGAGAAATTTTTTGCAATCTATCTATCTAACAAAGGATTAATATCCAGAATCTGCAAAGAACTTAAACAAATTTACAAGAAAAAAACCAACAACTCCATCAAAAAGTGGGCAAAGGATATGAACAGACACTTCTCAAAAGAAGACATTTATGCAGCCAACAAACATATGAAAAAAAGCTCATCATCACTGGTCAGTAGAGAAATGCAAAACAAAACCACAAACTGATACCATCTCATGCCAGTTAGGATGGCGATCATTAAAAAGTCAGGAAACAACAGATGCTGGAGAGGATGTGGAGAAATAGGAATACTTTTACACTTAGTTTTGAGGCTTTCTTGAGAAAATTTGTGGTGGGAGTGTAAATTATTTCAACCATTGTGGGAGATAGTATGGTGATTCCTCAAGGATCTAGAACCAGAAATACCATTTGACCCAGCAATCCCATTACTGGGTATATACCCAAAGGATTGTAAATCATTCTACTATAAAGACACACACGCACATCTGTTTTCTGCAGCACTGTTCACTATAACAAAGACTTGGAACCAACCCAAATGCCCATTAATGATAGACTGATTAAAGAAAATGTGGCACATATACACTATGGAATGCTATGCAACCATAAAAAAGGATGAGTTCATGTCCTTTGCAGGGACATGGATGAAGCTAGAAACCATCATTCTCAGCAAACTAACAGAGGAATAGAAAATCAAACACCTCATATTCTCACTCATTAGTGGGAGTTGAACAATGAGAACACATGGACACAGGGAGGGGAACATCACACACTGGGGCCTGTCAGGGCGTGGGGGCCTAGGGGAGGGATAGCATTAGGAGAAATACTTAATGTAGATGATGGGTTGATGGGTGCAGAAAACTACCATGGCACGTATATGCCTGTGTTACAAACCTGCATGTTCTGCATATGTATCTTTGAACTTAGAGTATAATTTTTTAAAAAGCTCCTCTCTCTTGTTGACAAATATTTTGATGATGAAAGTAGATCATAAATCTTATCAGGCTCTGCCTGTGAAATGTTTTTAAGGAGTGATGGAATTTCTACTTCTAGTACACATGTGCTTGGTTAAAGAAATTCTGCAGACAGTTTGGATAACGCTAAAGGGGCACTATCCACTGCAAAAGGATAGGTATAGACCACACGTGGGAAGACAGAGATTTGGGTCTCCAATTGCAGCTGCATCTGTCAGGACTCCCGTCTAGCTTCCCAGTCCTCCATCCCTATTGGCCATACTTTGAGCATCATGACATGCTCCTTGGACACCTGAAACACAGATTCCTCTGGCAGCTCTGTTTGTTCTTTGTCCACAATGACAAGCTGTACATTCTGCAGCTGGCTGATAAGGCAGATCTCCTTGGCCACCCTCAGCTTGCTGTAGTAAAGCCATGAGTGCCAATGCTACATAAGCTACTTTTCATCTTGGGGTACTCTGAGATGTTGCATTAGACCTCATTTCTCCAAACATGCCCTCAAAGAATTCCTAAAGAGGGCAGACGGAAGCATTAAATCCTGAAGTTATGAACACCACAGAGCCAGAGCTAACTGAGCTGCTTTGAGGACTGGGCATGGGTATGGGAATACATCTTGATGCACCGGAAAACCCTTCATGCTGAGTACAAGAGTATCATGGTGCACCAGTTGGTACCACTAGGCTATAAAGTATATAAGGAAGATCTTGGTACAGAAGAAGAGTAGAAGCTTTCAGAACTGTAGAATGCCTTGCTGAGTTTCTCACAGATAGAAAATAGCAGGCCAGAGATAAAATCAGCTCTTATAATTGTACATTCTTTCCATTACATCTCAAAATCTTTTTTGATGCGATAAGCTTCGCGGGAGGAGACTTAGAAAATCCAGCAGCACAGATCTTGAATGGTCTTTGGGGATTCAAATTTACAAGGTCATGCTTTCAGCTTTGAAGATTGAGAACTTAGAAAGGCAAAAAGATTATGCAAAGAGTTTTGTCATTCCCTTTCCAATGCACCCATTGATCCTGCAATCATGGAGTAGGAATTTGTTATAGTTTAGCTATTGGTTTCATCAACTGAGGCAGTGCATAAAAGTTTGCCCCTATTCCGAAATCAGATGTCTGTAAGCTTTCTATGGTAGTTACTGTTGTGCCTCCTGTCTTGGTTCAAACCTCTATAGCAAATTACCGTAGACTGAGTGGCTTCTAAACAACAGAAATTTATTTCTCACAGTTCTGGAGGGTAGGAATCTGAGATCTGGGTACCAGCATGGTCAGGTTCTTGTAGGGCTCTCTTTCAGGTTGCAGACAGCTGCCTTCCAGATGTATCCTCATAGGGTGCAAAGAGAGCTGAGAGGAAATGCTGACTTGCATCCTCTTCTTATAAGGACACTAAGCCCATCAGGGGCTCTACCCTCATGACCTAATTACTTTCCGAAGGCCTCACCTTCCAATTCCATCATATTAGGGGTTAGGATTTCAACATATGAATTTGTGTGGGGGACACACACATTCAGTCCACAACAGTTATTATGTTGGTGCAAAAGTAATTGTGGTTTTTGCCATTGAAAGTAAACTGCAATTACTTTTGCACCAACCCAATAATAAAAAGAAACTTTTCCTCTTCAGCTGATAGCCATGCAGTCAGACTGCCATGGCAGTAGCCTGAGAGCTGCCCCGACATTTGGCTCTTATGTAAGGGGAGGTGGAAGTCCCTCAAAGCTGAGGGAGCAGAATTGAGGTGTGGACTCCAGGTGGGTCTGACAGTGTCATGGGCAAGGAGACCCATGTCCTCTCAATAGTAGCACACCTGATATCCTGAAATTGTAAGGAGAATGCCTAAGAGTGGCCTCTGTGGTTCCCCCTGACCATAATCAATGCTATTGCTCAGAAGCAACTATCATTTCTCTGTTATCAACCATTCAGGAGCCTGTCTCCATCTGAATCTGCCTTCATAGAGTTATGCATGATCCTGAACCACCCCATGATGTGATAAACCTGCAGATAGGGAGTGGGATTAGGAGGGAACCAGAGGAATCCTGTGTTTTGGGAATGTTCTGAAGGAGTTGCATGCTTATATTCAGCCTGCACACACCAGTATGGCTATAATGATGGTTAATAACTACTGACTACTCTGTTTAATCAATGTCCAGGTCAGAGAGTTGTTAAATATTTTCAGCATTGCCTCTGATAATATATACTCAGAATGATACGGGAGCTGTGAGATACTCACAAGTATTTCCCCTTCCCAAACGGTGCTTTTGTTACTATATATTATGAACAAAGTGCCTCATTTTGGGAACATGTACCTATTTGCAAAGTATATTCTGTGGCTTGCTATTTATCATTCTCATGATAGTCATGCAGGGCAGGTGCTAGAACTATCAGCATTTTATAGGCATTGAAACAGAGAAACAGAGAAATTAAACAACTTGCCCAAATGCATAGAGAGAATAAGGACGGAAGACACTGAAGTGCCCACTTCATCAGTGTAGCTGTGGTCAAAAGGTAGAAAATAAATTTGACACTTTTTAGTTAAAAGGGGAAAAGACATAAGTTAATATTTATAGTTTACCCAAGAGAAAGACAATGTACACTGTGCATTTCAGTAACTCCATTCTCTGCCCAGAATAACTGTAGAGCAGAGCACATTCATGGATTCATTCTTTCAATAATTATTTATTATTAAGTACCTTCTGTGTTCAAAGTTTTGTGCCAGACACTGATGATAGAAGATTTAGACTATGCTGTTCAGGAATGGTCTAGAGGGAGAATTAAATTACTAGGGATTCTAATAGCCTGAAGAAACATGTAGTGGTAATTGACCCCCTTGTCTGTCCTCAGGTGGACCACACTGAAGACTATTCTGCAGGCTCCACAGAGGAATGGGGCTCCACTGGGTGACCAGGTCAATAATCCACTCTCCTTATCAGCTTAAGGAGATTTTGGGCTGAGACAATGGGGTTTTCTAAATATACAATCATGTCATCAGCAAACAGGGACAATTTGACTTCTTCTTTTCCTAACTGGATACCCTTGATTTCTTTCTCTTGCCTGATTGCCCTAGCCAGAACTTCCAACACTATGTTGAATAGGAGTGGTGAGAGAGGGCATCCCTGTCTTGTGCCAGTTTTCAAAGGGAATTTTTCCAGTTTTTGCCCATTCAGTATGATATTGGCTGTGGGTTTGTCATAAATAGCTCTTATTAGTTTGAGGTACGTTCCATCAATACCGAATTTATTGAGCGTTTTTAGCATGAAGGGCTGTTGAATTTTATCAAAAGCCTTTTCTGCATCTATTGAGATAATCATGTGGTTCTTGTCTTTGGTTCTGTTTATATGCTGGATTATGTTTATTGATTTGTGAATGTTGAACCAGCCTTGCATCCCAGGGATGAAGCCCACTTGATCATGGTGGATAAGCTTTTTGATGTGCTGCTGAATCCGGTTTGTCAGTATTTTATTGAGGATTTTTGCATCGATGTTCATCAGGGATATTGGTCTAAAATTTTCTTTTTTTGTTGTGTCTCTGCCAGGCTTTGGTATCAGGATGATGTTGGCTTCATAAAATGAGTTAGGGAGGATTCCCTCTTTTTCAACTGATTGGAATAGTTTCAGAAGGAATGGTACCAGCTCTTCTTTGTACCTCTGGTAGAATTCAGCTGTGAATCCATCTGGTCCCGGACTTTTTTGGTTGGTAGGCTATTAATTATTGCCTCAATTTCAGAGCCTGCTATTGGTCTATTCAGGGATTCAACTTCTTCCTGGTTTAGTCTTGGAAGAGTGTAAGTGTCCAGGAAATTATCCATTTCTTCTAGATTTTCTAGTTGATTTGTGTAGAGGTGTTTATAGTATTCTTTGATGGTAGTTTGTATTTCTGTGGGGTCGGTGGTGATATCCCCTTTATCAGTTTTAATTGCGTCTATTTGATTCTTCTCTCTTTTCTTCTTTATTAGTCTTGCTAGCGGTCTGTCAATTTTGTTGATCTTTTCAAAAAACCAACTCCTGGATTCATTGATTTTTTGGAGGGTTTTTTGTGTCTCTATCTCCTTCAGTTCTGCCCTGATCTTAGTTATTTCTTGCCTTCTGCTAGTTTTTGAATGTGTTTGCTCTTGCTTCTCCAGTTCTTTTAATTGTGATGTTAGAGTGTCAATTTTAGATCTTTCCTGCTTTCTCTTGTGGGCATTTAGTGCTATAAATTTCCCTCTACACACTGCTTTAAATGTGTCCCAGAGATTCTGGTATGTTGTATCTTTGTTCTCATTGGTTTCAAAGAACATCTTTATTTCTGCTTTCATTTCGTTATGTACCCAGTAGTCATTCAGGAGCAGGTTGTTCAGTTTCCATGTAGTTGAGCGGTTTTGATTGAGTTTCTTAGTCCTGAGTTCTAGTTTGATTGCACTGTGGTCTGAGAGACAGTTTGTTATACTTTCTGTTCTTTTACATTTGCTGCAGAGTGCTTTACTTCCAATTATGTGGTCAATTTTGGAATAAGTGCGATGTGGTGCTGAGAAGAATGTATATTCTGTTGATTTGGGGTGGAGATACCATCTTACACCAGTTAGAATGGCAATCATTAAAAAGTCAGGAAACAACAGGTGTTGGAGAGGATGTGGAGAAATAGGAACACTTTTACGCTGTTGGTGGGATTGTAAACTAGTTCAACCATTATAGAAAACAGTATGGCAATTCCTCAAGGATCTAGATCTAGATGTACCATATGACCCAGCCATCCCACTACTGGGTATATACTCAAAGGATCATAAATCATGCTGCTATAAAGACACATGCACACGTATGTTTATTGCGGCACTATTCACAATAGCAAAGTCTTGGAATCAACCCAAATGTCCATCTGTGACAGACTGGATTAAGAAAATGTGGCACATATACACCATGGAATATTATGCAGCCATAAAAAAGGATGAGTTTGCGTCCTTTGTAGGGACATGGATGCAGCTGGAAACCATCATTCTTAGCAAACTATCACAAGAACAGAAAACCAAACACCGCATGTTCTCACTCATAGGTGGGAACTGAACAATGACATCACTTGGACTCGGGAAGGGGAACATCGCGCATCGGGGCCTATCATGGCGGGGGAGGGGGGAGGGATTGCATTGGGAGTTATACCTGATATAAATGACGAATTGATGGGTGCTGACGAGTTGATGGGTGCAGCACACCAACATGGCACAAGTTTACATATGTAACAAACCTGCACGTTATGCACATGTACTCTAGAACTTAAAGTATAATAATAAAAATAAATAAATTAATTAATTTTAAAAAAATCCACTCTCCTATTACCTTCCCCCCTTTCCCTGTTTCAGTCTTCTCAGTATTCCACGCCCCATTCCTAATCCCTGGGATCACTTTTCAAAATAGGCTACCTGCAAAAGGGCCATTGTTTTATGCTCTGTTCTTAACAGGAACAGAGCCTAGACAGCTGGTACAAGAAATGGATGTAAATATCGTATTCTCAGGGTGGGATTCTAGAACTGGATCACTCACTGGTCAGACAGCAATCAGGATCCCTTGGCCAGTGGTCAGTAGATGAAGATAATCCCTAGTAGTGGATGCTTCCCAATCATCAAGATGCTCAGCAATGGTGGACTGGGATAACATGGAAGTGGAAGGCAAAGCATTGGCTCATGTGGTACTAGGTTAGGTAAATGATACATGTACAATGGTAGTTATAAGAATTGTTAAGTTAACTACTTTTTACCAAACCTTTAGAAGCTTTGGGGAAAAAGTTTAACAGTCTCAGGCTAATTAACCATCAACTCAAGATGCACTGTGAAAGTCATTTGGGCTCCATGGAACCATTTCATGGTCTTAATCTCCTATAGCCATGGGGAAACCATTCTGAAAACCAGCCCTGAGATTTAATAACAAGAGCAGCAGAGCAACAAAGGAGCATGTATGAATGACACCCTGTATGGTTTGATGACTGTCTTACAAAATGCCACATGTTCATTGAATAAAGGCCACCATACACTGCTGTGTCCCCAAGCAACTAGAATACATGAGTTGAGAACCAAGGATGAAAATAGGAGTAACTATTCTTACCAAAACTGCTAGAGACCTACTTGAATAATTTGCTTTCTGTCCTTACGAATTTAGAAATTCTTGGATTGGAAGTTCAGGTTCCTGTTATTGGAACTTTAATACTATTCAGTAAAAGTTACTTTGAACTTTAAGCTATGACCACCATCTGGTTATTTAGGACTTCTCACACCAGTGGGCAAGCAAGGAGTAAAGTTACTGTATTTGCAGGAGTTACTGATCCTGATTACCTTGAGGAGCTGGGAGTTGGAAATCATAATCTTTGGTTCAGGAATCTCTTGGTACTCGCAGGTGCAGTGGTAATTGTAAATGAGAAACTGCAGTAAGCGCAGTCCAACAAGTGCTCAGACACTCTGGTTGTGAAGGCTTGCGTAACTCAACCACCTGACTGAGAATGAAGGAAATCAAGAACGGTGGTAAAGGGAGGAAACGATAAATGTCGGCTATAGCCTAAGGATAAAATGAAACATGTTCTACATGCCAGTCACATAGAGGATGTATATACATATAACATAGAAACATATCCATGTACACACTTACATGTACCTGTGTATTGGAATGTTGATAGTGACTAATACTCAATGTTATGATTATAGGTGATTTTAGCTTTTTAAGTATTTTGGTTTTTGTTTTGTTTTTAATTGACACATAATAATTATACATATTTATAGGGTACAGTGTGATGTTTTGATACATGTATACATTGTGTAATAATCAAATCAGAGCATTTAGAATATTCATCACTAATATGGTCTTCATTTTTTACGGTGAAAAAATTTGAAATCTTTCTCCTAGCTATTTGGAAATATACAATATTGTTAACCATAGTAACCCTACTGTGCAATAGGATACCAGAACTTATTTCTCTGATCAATGGGTAACTTTGTACCTGTTGACCAGTCTCTCCTTATCCCTCCCCACTATCCTTTTCAGCCTCTGATAACTAATATTCTACTCTATACTTTTAGGAGATTCTTTAGATTCCACATATGAATGAGATCAGGCATATTTTTTTCTATGTCTGGCTTATTTCACTTAACATACTGTCCTTTAGGTTCATTCATATTGTGTAAATGACAGCATTTCATTTTTTGTATGGCTGAATAGTATTCCATCGTGTAAATGACTTTGGTCTGGGCAAGGATTTTTTGGATAAGATACCAAAAGCACAGGCATCAAAAGCAAAAATAGACAAGTGGAATTACATCAAACTAAAAAGATTCTGCACAGCAAAGGAAATCAATCAACAGAGTGAAGAGACAATCTACAGAATAGTAAAAAACGTTAATATTTGCAAATTATGCATCTAACAAGAACTTAGTAGTTAATATCCAGAATCTATAAGGAACACAACTCAATAGCAAAATACATCATCCAATTTAATAAATGGGCAAAAGACCTTAGTAAACATTTCTTAAAAGAAGACATACAAATTACAAACAAGTATACAAAAAAAAAAAAATGCTCAACATCACTAATCATCAAGGAAATGCAAATGAAAACCACAATAAGATATCACCTTGTCCTAGTGAGAATGACTATCATCAATAAGACAAAAAGTAACAAATGGATGTGGAGAAAAGGGAAGTATTATACACCGTTGGTGGGAATGTAAGTTAGTACAGCCATTCTTGAAAACAGTATGGAGTTTCCTCAAAAAATTAAAAATGGAACTATCATATGATCTAGCAGTTTCACTACTGGGTACATACCCAAGGGAAATAAGATCAGTATGTTGAAGAGACATCTGCATCCCCTTGTTTATTGCAGCACTATTCGCGATAGCCAAAATATGAAATCAACTTAAGTGTCCATCTCAGGATGAATGGATTAAAAAATGTGACATATGTTTTGTTTTTGCTTTTATTTTTAAATGTCGATTTTGCAATAAGAAAGAGAGACGGAGAAATCAGAGAGCTGGGCATCCTTCGAAATCTAGATGGAGAAAGTCCTGCCTCCCCAGCTCTTGTGCCCTGCATACCTGCAGAATTAGCACCAGTTAGATATTACCAAGGCTTACTGCCCAAGCCATACCTGGACCCTGAACCACAACTAGTGTGACTGAGGAGCATTGTGGTGAAATGTGGGGAGGAGGGACTTAAAGCAGCCTTGGGCAGTGAGCCCTGTGGTCCAATGAGTCCCCTAGGTCCCTTCCTCCAAACCATTCTGTCCTCAAGGCTCTGGCACTCTGGGCCTGTGATGGGAGGGGCAGCCTCAAAGATCTCTAAAATGCCTTTTGGGGTCATTCTCCCACTGTCTTATAAATAGCACCCAACT
This sequence comes from Piliocolobus tephrosceles, assembly GCF_002776525.5. Lineage (NCBI taxonomy): Eukaryota > Metazoa > Chordata > Mammalia > Primates > Cercopithecidae > Piliocolobus > Piliocolobus tephrosceles. The sequence goes on along the minus strand of NW_022321038.1, from coordinate 10,555 downwards.
TCCTTCTATTCTTCTCATCAAATGGCAGCTTAGCTACATCCTTGGTTTTCTCTCCCAAACATTTATTTTTTATTTTTTACATGGCCAGATTGAGTTTTCCAAATCTCTACGTTTTGTTTCCCTTTTGATCATAAATTCATCTTTAAATCATTTTTCCCTTTTCACATTACTACAAGCAGTTAAGAGAGGTCACATAGCACTCTGAATGCTTTGTTTCTTAGAGATTTCATCTGCCAAATATCCTAATTCATGGTGTTAAGTTCTGCCCTCCACAAAGTTCTAGAACAGGAACATAGTTTAGCCAATTTATTTATTTATTTTTAACTTTTCTGTTTTGTTTTTTGAGACTGGATCTGGCTTTGTCGCCCAGGATGGGTGCAGTGGCACAATTTCAGCTCACTGCAACCTCCAGCCCCTGGACTCAAGCGATCCTCCTCCTTCAGCCTTCCAAGTAGCTGGAACTTCAAGTGTGCACAACCATGCCTGGCTAATTTTTGTATTTTTTGTATATATGAGGTCTCACTTTGTTGCCCAGACTGGTCTCAAACTCCTGGCCTCAAGCTACCCACCCACTTTAGCCTCCCAAATTGCTGGGACTACAAATATGCCCCACCGTAACTGGTTAGCTAATTTCTTCACCACTTTGTAACAAGAATGGCCTTTCCTCCAGTTTCCAATAAGATATTCCTCATTCCATCTAAGACCTCATCTGAATGACCTTTATTGTCTATATTTCTATGAGCCTTCTTGTCATGACCTGTTAAATAATATCCAAGAAGATTCAGATTTTCCCTACAGCTCTTCTTTTCTTCTGAGCCCTCACCAGTATTACCCTTAATGCTCCATTCATGGAAATAAAGGCTTTTTTCAGCATTCACTTCAAAACTATTCCAGTCTCTCTCCATTACCCAGTTTCAAAGTTGCTTCCACATTTTTAGATATTTGTTATAGTAACCAGAGACTGACTAATTTCAAAAGCAGAGGAATGAGTTCTTTCACAGTTCTGGAGACTGGGAAGTTTAATTTCAAGGTGCTAGCATCTAGTGGAGGCCTTCTTGCTGTTCCTCACATGGCGCGAGGAGGAAGGGCAAAAGAGAATGAACCCGCTATGACAGGTCCTTTTTATAGTGGCATTAGTCTATTTATGAGGGCAGAACCCTTATGACCTAAGCACCTCCCGTTAGACCCCACCTCCCAACACTTTGGAGGTGTTTTTGGAGCTTTGGAGGTGAAGTTTCTAACCAATAAATTTTGGAGACATATTCAAGCCATAACATAGAGGAAGTTACCATTTAAAATGTAGTCTATTTAGAATTTGAGATTCTGAGTGACTTTTACATTTTTTATTGTGTATTTCTGTAAGTAAAGGCCAAAGCAATGTTTTCCTTTTAGAATAAAGAGTGATTCATTGGAATTTTATTTTATTTTTTCCAAATTATCTCTAATTTGGGTAGAAATTGCTTTAGACTAATGGATTTATCTTGTTCTTTCCTGAGAATGTTTTTGGATCAGCAAAACGACTATTGATATAGTTAATCTGAAGATCTCTGATATGATAGATGTCTAAGAATAACCACTCTATGCACACTAAAATGCTAGAAAAGAAACAAACCAAATAAGTAAAGGCTATTTCCTGAGAAAAGGATTCAAAGGGAGGGACTTTACTTTTCTCTGTACCTTTCTCTATGGTTTAAATTAAAAAAATAATAAGTGAATATCATTTTGCTACTAAAATTGAAACAAATATTTTAACAGAACATAATCTGCACTCCAAAAGTACTAACTTCTATATGATGAAAACTGAAGATCACAGCCAAGTCTCAAGTGTTGTAGACACTGAATTTCAACATTGGTTTTGTGACACCACAACAGAATTTCAACTACAGGATGCTCTGTCTTTAGAAAGAAGGAACATTAGAGACCATCTAATCCAAACCTCATCTGACAAATGAGTAACCTAAAAATTAAATATCATAGTCAGAAAAATGATAAAAATGTGGGTTCAATTATTATATATTGTATTCTTCTATTCATTCACCAAATAGATACTGAGAATCTGCTGTGTGCCTGGCACTGTTCTATGCATGAGGGAGTCAATGACAAAACAGAAGCAATTCCGGCCATTATGAAGATTAGACTCTAATGGGCTCCATTGCTTAGGTCAGGAACTCTGGACCTCTGAATTCTTGAAGATGTTGAATTATCAGTGGCTCCCAAACTGTGGTGTTTCAGGAGTGCTATGGCTTAAATATGTTCCCTCCAAAATTCATGTGTTAGAAATTTAATCCCCAATGTAGCAATGTTAGGAGGTGGGGTCTAATGGAATGTGTTTAGGTGATGAAGGTTCTGCCCTCATGAATGGTTAAATGCTTTTATAAGAAAAACTGCAGAAGTGGGTTTGCCCTCTCTGTTCTTCTGGCCTGTGAGGATACAGCATCCCTCCCCTCCAGAATACTTAGTATTCAAGGCATCATCTTGGAAGCAGAGAGACTGGGCCCCAATCTGCCACTGTCTTGATATTGGATTTCCAACCTCCAAAACCGTGAGAAAATAAATATCTATTTTTTCCACAAATTACCCAGTATCAGGTATTCTATTGTAGCAGCCCACAATAGATGAAGACAAGGGGTTACTTTGGATAGCAGAGGTCAGGGGAAGAAGAGTTAACAGGTAAAGCTTTTAAAACTCTCTTAAGCCAGAGTGACTTCTTTTTAGTTATTTTATATGTTAGAATTCTACCTAAATTTTTAATTGCAGAATGGGGTCCGGCTCTTGAAAGAAAAGTTGAGACTGTCTGAACTGAAAGGTATGCATGAGAATAAATCACTTGAAGAGCACAACCCATTTTCCATTCATGCTGACTCAAAAGACTGGATTGAAACCTAAGAATCTGCATTTTAACCAGTCCACAAATGAATCTGTTGAGGCTAATAAAAAGTTCACATTTTGAAAACTACTAGGATGTCTGACAATGAATTAGCATATGATTCTTTAATGAGCACGGCAGATAGTTGGAAATAAAGACTTAATTTCCAGAAACACATTAATTTGGTTCATACCAATAAGTCATGGGGCCTTTTTAGAAGGAGAAATGGACTAATATTGTGCTGTGAGAGAGAATCATAACTTTTAGAACACAGGGAAACACTGCCCCAGTTCATCCCTATGTAAACAGAGATATTTCTACAAAACTAAGTCAAATGAATAAATGTCCATGAGTGCCCAAATCTGGATTTGGCTCTAGCAAAACCTAGGCTGGATGTAGTAATAACTATGAAACCATAGAGAAGTAATTTCAATATGCCGAGAGAAATGAATTTGATTTGTAAAAATTCAATTGTACCCAAAGGAGACAAATACTGCAATTTAGGGGACTGGAATTCTCTGTAATTTTTATAGCTTTCCTCTTGATTATAAAAGTTATGTGCATTAGCTGAAGATAACATAGAAATTACAAAAAAGATTTTCTTTTTAAAAAAACAAATTACCTTGGTCTCACAAAACAGCAGTGACTTCTACTGCTATAAACATATTGCTATATAGTCTTCCCAAATTAAATGCATATATTTAAAAATAAAATTCAAGATATATGTTAGTTTTTTATTTAATTTTTCAGTGTCAAGTTACAAAACAATTTTGTTAAAACATACACTTTTGGAAAAAAGTAGAAAAATAGCATAATATATATGGAAAATAAAAGACCAAATCAAATAATTATATAATTACAATAAGTGCAGTTTTTACAGGGGTATTATATTTCAATAATGCTTTATTTTACAAATCCTACCTTATAGTAATATAATTTAAAAAAATACTTAAGATTTTATTTTTTTAATAGAAAATATTTTATTTTAAGTTCTGGGATACATATGCATAATGTGTGGGTTTGTTACATAGGTATGCATGTGCCCATGGTGGTTTGCTGCACCTATTCACTTGTCATCTAGGTTTTAAGCCCCGCATGCATTAGGTATTTGTCCTAATGCTCTCCTTCCCCTCGTCCCCCATCCCCCAAAAAGCAAAGTTAAAATTTTAGAAAGACATTTACTTTGGTCTATAGCATTAATTTTCTGAAAAACAAATTTAGAAATTATTGAATTTTCAGGTTGTAAAAAAGAGCCATCATTTCTCTTTGCCCCAAGAAAAATATGGTCCTTTAATTGTTGGCAAGCCTCTCATGGAAAATCACCAGGGCTGCACAATGAGTCAGTGTCAGTGGAAGTCATGAAACGGGAAAAAAATGTTGAACACTGGCAGCACTGTGCTCACTCCAGAAAATAGAAATAATGCCTCTCTTCATCTACAACATTATTTTCTTTGACTTTCTAGTTGCATCTGGTATGAAAGGGAACTATTTATAACACAAAGATTATTTGTGCCATATTATCAAGTTAATATACAGGAAGGGCACTGAATTTTCTTTCTTACCCAACCAATAATTTGAAAGGGTGTACTTAGCAGATAGTTACAGGCTGTAACAAGAAAGGGGTGTCTGCTGTTAAATTAAAACTAATTGAGGAAAATAAGCTTATCTGTCATATCTTATTACCACAGATAATAATGATGGTAGAGCAAAATGTTTATTATCATGATGTTTATATAATATTGTAATTAACAAAGGAATTATACTGAAGCACAGTGTATCATTTATCTTCATCGCTTTTGTGCCAAAAGAGATAGACACAGTAGTCTCTTCATGCCACAGATAAAGAAGATGTTGAATATGACCAGCAATCCAAGGCAGAATCTGAAATACCAGCCAGGTATCTTTAATTCCTGATTAATATTCCAGTTTTTACTTAAAATAAGCCACTTTTGCATTTTTCAAAGGCTTTACAGAAATTTCTGAAGGCAAGAAGGGGATTATATTTACAATTCTTATCTGCCTGTGTACATGTTCCATCTCTGATAACAAAATCCCCTAAGATAGAAGCAAAAACATGCAGGTATAACACATGAACGCGTAAGTTGTGACTAGTATAGTTATGAGCTGACAACTAGACCTAGACTGAGAATGACCCTAGTTTAGGGCCTGAGCTTATAATGCTAGAGTTATGGGTCATTGTTTGAACTCCTGTTGGCCTGATCCCTTTCTTTCTGTAGGGTGGCTAGCAGAGTGAGCACTTGGTACAGACATTCAAATGACCAAGGTAAACCAGTGGTTTGATCATCCAATAAAGTTATCAGAAAGGTAAAACATACTCTCTGGGCCTGCTGACTGCTCCTGTACTCCAGTTAGCAAAGCCTGAGAAGAATAAGGAATGAGTCTAGAGAGTCATTCTTAAAGGAACGGGATAAGTATTTGCTGCAATCTTCAATCACTTGCACTCTTGCAGGTGAGAGTACTAATTAAAGTTAACAATGAGTTTTTAATGCCTGATGTTACCTTGGGCTTGTTAGAGGATATAACATTTATGATGTACAGTAGAGATAGATCTTTCAAGGGGGTGACTTGTAAGTACATAATATTGATGACAATGTATCAAGTCAAAATTGCCTTGTGGAAAACTGCATATGAAAACCTAATAAACATGTTTCAAAACATTCAATATTGCCAAATTTGCTTCCCCTATTGAAACACACTGTGTTTCCCCCACCCTAATTGAACACTGCAAACTACCATAGGTAGCTTGCATCTGAGACATGTTGCACTGGGTGGGGGGGTGAGAGGGTGGGCGGGGGGGTGGAAGCGGGGAAGAAAAGAAAAGTAGCTTTAAAGCCTAGAATCATACTCTGTATGGAGATATGTTCCTGACTGAGAGAGTAGGAAATTCTATCAAGGTTCCTACACTCACTTAGAGGCATGTATTCATTGCATGAAATGGCAATTGGAAGAGTCTGCAATATTTTAATTGCTCATTCATTTGTTCTCTTTTTCATTTCCAAGCTGCCATTCACACAATCTTGATTTCTGTTTCTCTGATCCTTCCTATCCTCCAATCTGTTCCTTAGCAGAGCACAAAAATGTGAATTTGCAAACATTAAATACTCCCTTGGTATGATTCCATTGTAGCGTACTAAGCAGACATCTTCAATCAATCACAACATGACTTTCCTCCCATGAGACTCAGATTGGACTTCATAGTCCTATCCCAACACAATCCTCCAGGCAACCACTACCAGTTGACCAGGACAGATCCTCTGACATGCCATATGACATTTTTTAAACCACTTAGGTCTTTTATTTTTGATCTTTAGTCACCTTTGTGACAAAAAAAAAAAAAAAAAAAAAAAAACACTTTAGATGAGATACTCTCTAGAACTTTTTCTGAAATTCTGTGATTTTATTATCTTTTAGATTATAGCAAAGATCAACAAACCAAGCCCTGCTGATCAAATCTATGCTGCTATCAGTTTTTGTACAGCCTTGGAGCTAAAAATGAATTTTACATTTTTGAAACATTGGAAAAATCCAAAGCATACTATTTCATGACATATAAATATAAAATTAAAATTTGAGTGTCCATAAATAATATTTTATTGGAAAACAGTCATGCTCATTTACTTTCATATTCTCTATGGCTACTTTCCCACTATAATGGCAGAGTTAAGTAGTTGTATCAGACACCATATGTCCCAGAAACCTAAAATAGTTACTAATTGATTCTTTACAGTAAAAGTTGAAACCAGAATATGGTGAGAAAATTGTGGATTGAACGCCAGGTCAAAAGAAATGTTGTTTAACACAGAGGTGTAAAGGATTATGAGGCAAAAGCAAGTGAAATAACATGAATATTTGTCAAAGAGTCATCCAATGGCACATTTCTAAAATGTGAATTTCATTATAACATTTTTATTATTTTGTTATAAAATGTTTTATAAGAGAGAAGTTCCAAACGTTAAAAATAAAAAGGAACCAGGACTTTATGGGGGACCATAAAGAGAATCCGACATAAATGTTACAGGTTTCATGTTAGAGGCTAAGGTGAAATGTAAATTCAAGGTGAAATTTGTCAGTATTTCATAACCCAGTTAAGATGTAAATTCAACAAATACTCTGCTTGGGAAAGATGCATTGTGTTCCATTTTTCAAATTGTTCAGTTTACTGATTAAAATATTTTTACATTTACAAAAAGCAACTAACGTAATTTCCATACTCTTCTATTTCATAAGCTGAAATAAGTCTCTTCTTCCCTCAGAGGGATGGTGGAAAGAATCTTTAAGACAAATGCTCTAAGTCAAAGTATAATTTTTGATATTTATGTTTAATATTAGGATAATAATTCTTTTGAAAATTGCTTAATCATATGCTTACTCATGCTTTTACAAGTCTGTTGATTCAATAAATGATGCAAACTTAATTGTGCTTCTGATTAAGTCTGATGTATGCAAAATGAAAATTGCTTATTTAATATCAACTGTCAATATGAGTTCACATTTAACTAGGTTGGAACCTATTTACATTCCAAAATCGTTTCAAACTAACCTTTTCTTGTGTTAAAAAGTTTTGGAGCTGTTAATACTCCATATATACAAAGAAACATAGTTATCATTAGTTGATACATAATTTGCAATTTCTCTAACTCTCATTAATATTTGGGTAACTTTCAGTTCCTATTACTGGAAAAAAAAAAACAACTGAGAGAGAGGAAAACAACAATTGAGCAGAAGAATAAACATATTGAGTGTCTAGAGAGAAGAGATATTAAAATCACATAATTAATTAAGATAAACTGTCTTCTGCAGAAAATTTCATCTAACTTTCTATGGTTGGAAGATGGCTTTCAGTAACGATAGAATTTGGAAATAGACCACATTTATGAAATGCCTAAAACACAAATAAAAATAGGAAAATTAAGTTAATAATTCAGACATTTTTCAAACTCCTAATTAGTAGCATATGGGTAGCTTAGGTGGTGAAAGTCACATAAAAACCTCCATTATAGAATCTAGATTACCAATGTGTTGCATAATTTAAATAAGGCCATAAGTGGTCAACTTGCCCGAGTTAATTAGATCTACTCTAATATACAATATAGCACCCAAAACAATTCAAAAATAGAGAAATTTCTGGAATAATTCTAATATAGCATGCCCTAATGGTGTCAGATTAACCCAGATTTCAGTATGGGTATGGTCCTCGATACCATCTCCTACATTTCTTAATTGTATAATTTAACCCCAGTGAACTCTACATTCTGCGTTAGTACATGGGAGAAATTATTTACTTCGTAGATTTCTGCGAAGATTAAATTCACATAGTAGACAAGCAATAAATGTTTGTAATATACCCATAATTTTGTAGTTTTGTTTAGAGACTGCAAAAGAGTGTCAATGCTAATAAATCATGAAAAAATAAGATCTGCATACTTTTTATACTTAAAAAGAAGTTATAAATTTTTAAATATTATATACTGATGTAAATACACACATATTGTAGTTCACATTATTTAAAATTGTAGTTTCATGAGTACATTCTGTTAAATGCCATGCCTTCATTGAAATGTTCTTTCTTATTGCCTGGACTATCCAGATCCATGGAAATTTTATAACTGTCATTGTGTTTTTATTTTAGCGATAAAGATGCATCTTTGTTTCACAAGAACTGGAAATAAAACATTGTCCCAATAAGCAGGAACTTTTAAAGTTGGGGGAAAATATAGCAGTAAGTAAAGTACTTGTTTCATATCTGTTGAAGAAATGATCCAATTATTCTGTATGGGAAGAAAGCCAGGAATTGAAAGCAAAAAGCCAGACATCTAAGTGTATTTTCACTTGAAATCTTTAGGACCATAAGCAGTACTCATATTCAAATAAACTAGAAATGTTAGCTGTTTGAACCACAGAAGTCACCATTTGCATGGGAAAAACAGGGACTCTGATTTAGGGGCACCATACTTCAAATGCCAGTTTAGATTTGTTAACTTCAATAAATTACAACTTACCTGAATCTCAGTTTTCTCACCTTTTAAGTGTGGACAATAATAGGTACCTGGAATCACAGCTGTTTCAGGATTCAGTTAGTTCATGTAAGGTGTTTTTTAAAGAGTAAGTGCTCACCAAAATGAAGCTATTATTACCACACAACCATTCCCTTTCACCAGTGGAGAAAGTTTCAAATGGATTACAAATGTTATATTCTTGTCACTAAGCATTCCTCAACTATCAGTGCAAAGGCAAATTTAACAAAACAAACCAGCCAATTGTTTTCAAGTAAAAGGAAAGAAAGGGGGAAACCATCCTGATAACTTGAGCATAACATGTCCAGGTAGGAAAATGCAGATCCCTTCAAAATAATCTCCCCTATGTTCCAGATATTCAACAGTTGATCTAAGAAACACAAAGTCTTACTATTCTGTGTCCCAGTTCTTTAAGACTTTGAGAAATAAAAGAACCCCAAAGAAGTTTAAGAAATCAATAAATGGTTGTGTCCAAAATATAGATAATGTATCAGATATTGTAGTAGGGGACTAACAACCCAGGTTTTCCCAGACTGAAAAGTCCACATCTTGATAACTCTCACAATCTCTCAATCTTAGGCAAACCAAGACAGTCACCTTGAGCATAAGTCATAAGATATGTTCCATGGTCATAGAATAGAAGCACTAGTAGAGTCTGGGGAAACTACAGAGTCTAGCTTTATTTTACAGATGGAAAGTCAGATTCTAGGTATGAGCTAATGACATCCCCACAGGTACAGTGCTAACCCTAAGGAGCATTCCAGGTGACACATGAACTCCACTCTTCTAATTCCAGATTTCCAAGGTCATACAGGATAAATAATGTTGTAGTAGAAAACAAAGCCTGACTCTTATACCAGATTACCTGGGCTTCTATCCTGTGACTCTGGACAAGTGATCTGACCTTTAAGCCTCAGTATTTTTCACTGAATATTGGTATTGTTAACATCGAATGTCAGGGAGCAAATAAAGTGTTGAGCTCCGTGCCTAACACATAAAAAACATGAAATAAATGTTTGTTATTATTATTATTATTATTGATAGTTTTCATCTATTTCTCCTCTTTACTGTCCTCATTATTGATATAATCATCATTATTATTATTTGCTACTTACAGCAAGGAGGCACAACCTAGCATAATAAGACCCTTCCTTGGATTTTCACTAAAATCAGGTGGACTTTAGGAACATCAAAGAATAGTGTTTCACACTTGGAATTTTCTTAAAATAAGTCATTGAAATTGTATCACTCTGAGCTGAACAATTTACAGACCCTTTTTGAAAAGATGTCTCTTTAACTATGACAAATGCATGCAAATTGCTTTAGCAATTCAGCTTCAGGGTACTCCACTAGGTTCTTCCAAAAGACTCCTTTCAAAATGCTCGATCTTTACTACCATTCTCTATGTCTTGAGCTATTTTGTATAGAGGCCTAACTATTAAAAGCACTCACCAAAGGATGGCCATCCTGAAATAAAGAGGAAGTATATTTGAAATGATTACATATTCAGATGTATGTAACAGGGTGTGCAACAGGGTGTGCAGAACAAAATTTGGATTGAGAAATAATACTTCGTAAATATACCCAGTATTCAGAAGATTAGGCCCTTCTTTCTTTCTTTCTTTCTTTCTTTCTTTCTTTCTTTCTTTCTTTC
>NW_022321037.1:0-31444 GCF_002776525.5 Piliocolobus tephrosceles | reverse complement strand
GAGGGTTAAAAGGGTACACATCTCATATAATGCCTTTTTTTTTTTTTACCACAATGATAAAACACACACGCTGAAACACAGCAGAATGTCAAAGACTAGAAGTCTGTGGGTACCATATATTTTCAAGGACAAGATCAAGTCCTTCACGTACCCACCATGCACTGCTAATAGGAATATACGTTAGTATAGCTGCCTTGGTACAGTCCACATTTGTTATGTTTAATTGACAATTTTGGGAGCCTTGGGGCTTCGAATATGGGTTATGGTTTTTTAATCTGGAGCAAGATCTCAGATTACAGAGTGAGTAACACATGGGATTCAAATGGCTGTACTCAGAGATAAAGCAGAGGGCCAGAAAAGCATCAATCCCCCACGACCAAGCATAGGTCAGGAGGTCTGGATATGTGGACAGAGGGACAGAGCAGAAAGGATCACAACAAAGGAGAAAAGAATTGCCAAGGCTCTCTTCAGCCTGGCTGTAGCACTCCATGAAACTGTCTGCAGCCTCACCTGCGGGTGGGAAGGAATAAGGATACTGAGTCAATTTCAAGCAATCAGCAGATTCCTTTAAACTAGATTCAGATTTTGTATACCTCCACATTGAAGAAGGAGGAGTCAGTATCCTCCAAGGTCTCACAGCCAGAAAGCTGTGGTGCCAGGATTCACAACTATGCTTCACTTTCAGCTTCAATACTGGTCATTTTGTTTCAAAAACTAATCCTGTCCATTATTCGTCTTCTCTTTCAGATTGAAAAAGAAAATCAACCATCCAATAGGCAGTGAGTGGCATCTTAGTTATAAGACTGTGCAAGTTAAGTATAGTTCAAGACACTGTCTGTTTTAGTCTCAAGGCTCTTGACCTATGAAGTGGCCGGGCACTATTTATTTAAACATTAATATGTTTTGTTTCATGGTTTCTCTCCCCATTCCATGAAGAGAGCCAGGCCCTTTGTATTTCCTTTTCCTAGGAATTTTTGCAAAGGTAAAGAAGAGGTCGCTGAGGACAGCTCTCCTCTATTCCCTTCCTTCCCATTCTCTCTTCTTTCTTCTTTCTCCTTTGAGTGAAAATTTGGGCTTTTACCATATTAATCTGTTCTCATGCTGCTAATAAAGACATACCCCAAACTGGGTTATTATTTTATTTTATTTTATTTTTGAGACAGAGTCTTGCTCTGTCACCAAGGCTGGAGTGCAGTGGCATGATCTTGGCTCACTGTAACTTCTGCCTCCTGGTTCAAGTGATTCTCCCATCTCAACCTCCCAACTAGCTGGGGCTACTACAGCCAAAGAAAGGCTTTCATCTCTAACACGTCTTTGCTGCTGCTGATCAAAGGCTTCCTGACTCGGAGACATACCTGGAGAAACAGGAGCCTAGACTCCCAATACAGGCAAGGATCCTTCAGGCAAGAAACACAGCAGCAGGTGCTTGATCTCAGGAGAGCAGACAGGCTTGGACAATGGACATCCCTCGGTACCGAGTGTGGACAGAGGCTCCCAGAACAGGCACCTCCTGGACTCTTTGGCACCTTTGTAATCGGGGTGGGGAGAGTTGGGGGGGTCGGAGCTTCCATAATGACAGATTATAATTCTCATCAATCTGGCAGGATGCGGGCTTAGTCATAGTTTGATTTATGAACAACAAATGTGACATTTCTTGCACCCCCCCCTTGTTCGTACCGTGTTAAGACTCGTGCCGCCTTCTACATTAGAAGTGGTAGAATGTGAGAGTCGACGTAACCCGTAAAAGTTGCCCAGCCTCTTCATTTCATTGTCAAAATCATTCTGATCCCACAAGCGGAGTGATTTCCCAAGGTCGGTGAGTCACTCACTGATGCAGGACGACAAAGTAAACAAGCATCCTGGCATTTTATCCAGCAATGTTTTCACGGCTCACGTTGCTGATTGAAAAAGAATAGTGTCCTGAAAAGCTGGGGAATCTCAAGGTATTTAAAAATGAAAAACAAGATAAAACAAAATAACGGTAGAAATGAAGCCGTGAAGGTGCGGCCAAGTAATGCTCAGAAGACTGTTGATTTCAGAATCAAACTCTGACTTAGACTGCCCCCTGGTGGATATGAGTCAAAGTGTCTCTGCTCTGCAAAGGGAGCTCGTAACAGATGAAAGAAATGAGAAAATCCTTCTGTTCTAATTCAGGTCATCCTTTAGAGGCTTTAAACCCTTTAATTACTATGACCCTATGACTGCTATCACAAGGAAACGGTAAAATGCAGATGTTAACAACACGGGCTTTTAACAAAACTGCAGGTTAGGTCCCAGCTCGGGAACTCTGAAGTTACCCCATCTCTCTGAGGCTCATTTTCCCCCTCTGTAAAATGGGCACAATAATAAAACCTTCCTTATAGGGTTGTTTTGAGGATTAAAGAAACAAAGTCTATGTAAGAGTCCTTAGAAAAGTGCTGGGTGTGTAAGAGTTCAATAGAGAAACTCTTCTTCTCATCGTTGCATTTATTGCCATCGTGATAACTTCGTGAAAAATATATGCACATGAAGTCTTCATAATTGGGAAAATTATGAAGGAACATGATTATGTGCGTTTTTCATCTAGTCTATTACTTCTGTAAGAAGTTTCTGTGTATTTACCTTAATGTTTTCTGCATATTTAGAGAAAGTTTACAGTCATGTGTCACCTAACAGCAGGGATATGTTTTAAGAAATGTGTCTTTAGGAGATTTCAACACTGTATGAATATCCTAGAATGTGCTTACACAAACCTAGCTAATGGCATAGTTTACTACACACCGAGGCTATCTGAAATTGCCTATTGCTTCTGGGCTTCAAACCTATAGCAGGGGTATCCAACCATTTGACTTACCTGGGTCGCACTGGAAAAAGAAGAATTGTCTTGGGCCACACATAAAATACACTAACAAGAGACAAAGAGCTTTTAAAAATCACACACACACACACAAAAACCCTCATAATGTTTTAAGAAACTTTGTGAATTTGTGTTGGGCTACATTCAAAACTGTTCTGGGCTGCATGCGGCCCGTGGGCCACGGGTTGGACAAGCTCGTTAAACAGCCTGTTACTGTATTGAATACTGTGGGCAATTGTAACACGATGGTAAGGATTTGTGTGGCTAAACATACCTAAACATAGAAAAGGAGCAGCAAAAATACAGTATCATAATCTCATGGGAACACTCTTGTATATGGGTTACATATTTTTGTCATTGACTAAACTGTCATTATGCAGTGCATGGCTGTGTACCATTTCTGTACACAGTATTTAACTTGGCTTTCTGTATATTTACCTAAATGTTCATTCTCCACTTGTAAAAACACCTTAAAAATTCTCTTACTATTGATTTTTACTTCTGTCCGTTTTTCATTCAATAAGAGTGGAATAAAAACTGAAACAGAAGTGTCAACCTGTTTTAGGCCTTATTTGTAAGGAGAGAATGCCTAATTTAAAGACTGTCTAGCAAACACCACTTGTGCTGCAGGATCTGATGTGTAGAGGCACTAATAAACCTTTGCCTCCATGTCAGTTAGCTATTATTGTGTAAAAGTCAACTTATAAGTTAGTGGCTTAGAACAATAATGACTTCTTACTTGTCCTGATTCCAGGGGTGGCTGATTAATTCCTCTGGTCCATCGGTCTCAGATGGCCTTGCTCACATAGCTGGGTCCTCCCTCCACATGGTCTCTCATCCCCCCAATAGGCTACTTTGGGTTTATCATGTGGTGGCCAAGAGTTTCCACCAGCAAGACAGGGCAACAGGTCCCAACACCCAAGCACTTGCTTACCACATATTTGCCAATAACCCGTTAGCCAAAGTAAGTTACATGGGCAAACCCAGGTTCACAGGATGGAGAGATGGACCCCCATCTTGTTTGGGGGAGCAGCAAAATCATATTGCAAAGGAACGTGCATGCAAGCAGAGGGGAAATTAGTGGGGATTTTTATTTTTGCAAACTACCACACTTCCTGAGTTTCAGGCTCTGAAAAAACACGGGGGATATGAGCCAGACAACAACAGAAACAAAAGCCTAAATAATAGCAACTGACATCCATGGAGTGCTTTCCATGAGTCTCATGCTTCATGCCTATGTGAACCAGGCCAGAGAAGATTTTTAAGAAAGAGGATATGGCAACATGTAGCTCACATGCTCATTTTGCTGCTCAGCTCCATTCAGTTGTTGTCATGTGAGTATGAGGCTCAAGGTTACTAGATACTCTGATTTTTCAGGAGATGGTGAAACCTGGATCGTTATATAAAATCTGCTGATATTTAAATGCTGACAACTCATTCCATTTTGTAACTTTGTGCTGGAACTAATCATCTCTTCCGAGGGGCAGAGGAAGACCAGTTTAGATCCTTTTGCTTGCTCATGCTGGGACGAAGTGATTTGCATCAGCACGAACACAGGAGTACTATTTTCCTTTGAAAATGTGTGATGTATGAAGTGGGAGGAACCCCAGAACAACAGCAGCACTCGCCAGGAAAAGATGCCCCAAGACTGAATGGGGCTTTTACAGTTGAGGCTTCTGGGGCATTAGCTAGAGGAGACAACACAGCACAGTGCCTAAGTGTGTGGGTTTTAGTCAGATGGACCAGCTCTGCTGATGATATTCCTCTCTTCTACTTAACTTTTAAATCTCTTTCTAGAACTCAAAAGCACAACATATGGAGACAGACTACCCAGGTTTGAATCCCAGCTTTGCCACTTACCAGCTACTTAAATTTGTTATGATCAAGGTCTTGTCTATGTTCAAAGAGCACTTTGTGTATAAAGATACAAAGTACTTTTCCCTGGGTAATATTAGTTGCCTGCATCTCTGCTTTCCTCACTCAGCATACCATAATCACCTAATAAGCATATGAATAATGCAGAAAATATTCATAGAGCTTTTCACTTAAACTTTATGGGTTGAGCAATTTACATACATTGTCATTCAATCCTCACAACTCTAGGAGAGCAGCATTCTTTTTATTCCCATTTTATAGATGAAGAAACAGAGAATTAAGTAACTGGTACCCAATTTACACAGTTAATGAATCGGTAATGTTGTCATTTCAATTCAAACAGATCAGCTGAAGATGTTACCCAAATTGGAATCTGCAGGTTCTTGAGGTGTCCAGGGACATACTTTTGAGGTCTGCAAGTTCTCTAAACATTTTTAAAATGTTTAAATTCATTTCAATATCCTAAAACACTATCAGCACTTGTTGAATATTTGAATGGCCACTTCAGTCCCCAAGTTCATATGAGCTGTAAGTATAAGAAACATACACTAGATTTATGCTTTTGCCTATAATAAGCAACATTACCAGAAAAATGAACCAGCTGTAAGATTTTTTTTTCCATTTAAAAGAGTCAGCACATTCCTCAACTGTGAGAACATGGCCTTATATACTACAGTGCTCCTCAAAGGTAGGGAGTATAATGGAACCACTTAAAGTTTGGTTTCTAAAATTTGATTTTTATTAACCATGTGACCTTGGGCAAGTCAATTCACTTCTCTGAGACTCAGTTTCATAGTAGAATAAATAGGCGAATAGGGTTGCCATGAGAACAAAATGAGATAATATCAGATGCACTTGGCAAAATACTTGGCATAATAGAACTGATTAGAGCTGATACTACGAACAATAGAACACATAAAGACAATTCTTGCCCGGTGAGTACTTGGATTCATTTGTAGACTTTGACACTACTTGCTTGGCTGTGATTCTGAATTGAGAACTTAACAGTTGAAGGGAGAGTATTTACCTCTTACACAACAGTGGCTGTCCTTCCTGAGATGAGAGGTGAAATCATCCATGGTTTATATGTAGCCATCTAATTTATTAGAGCATCCTTTTATTTTAAAGAGTAATGTTTGGACGAACCGAGGCAAGATGGTGCACTTCTGGGTTCTTCTTCACCACCAACTCTTCCCGCGCGCGCGAAAATGCAGCCGGCGCCCAGGGAGGGTGCAGACCAACTGGGCATGTGCCAGGTGACGTCAATCTGAAGAGACCAAGATTTACCTGGTCGCACCTGCGGAACGCCCCTGACACGCCCATGCCCCACCTATTGCCCTCCCACTCCTAGAAAAGCTGCTCTCCGCCATTGAGCCCCGGCGGCCTTCTCACAGCCCCGGCGGCCTTCTCACAGCCCCGGCGGCCTTCTCACAGGCCGGCGGCCCTCTTACAGCCCCAGTCCTGTCGGGATGTCGGGACTGTGGGAAGTCCGTCCGAGAGCCCCACCGCGGGGGGACTCTGCCGGCCTCCTTTGCCGGAGGCCGACAGACTTCTCCCGCACACCTTAGGTTACCAAAATAAACTGTGCAGTTTTGCTGTTACACTTGCCTACCCGCTGGTTCTTTTGCGCCCGCTCGGCTGGTCTTAGAAAAACAAGACAAGTAACTTTTAAAAATCTGGGATAGCTTCCAATCAGGCAATTCAATTTGTTTCCCAGAATTAGTTCCTTATTTCCAACCAAATGCATTTTTTTGTACCCATCTTCTCCTCACATGTCTTTGTGGTCCAGAATATGGGAAATTTACTACAGATACAGCCTTATTTCATCAGGGTATAAGCATACCACTGACCCATGGTTTGGCAAATCACTTGAAATAATTTCACAGGAAGAAAAGTGCAATATGTATTTTAAAAAATGTGGCTCTCAAACACCATGAATGATCCATTGAGAGTTGATGACATTTTACGTAATTGTGGAATAATATAAATCACTATGCTATTAGACAATGCCTTAAGTGAAAGAAACCTGCCACTTACAGTCAGTGCTGTACAACGAAAAGACCATGCATTTCAAAGCCTCAGATTTGAAAACCAGCTTGACTGTTAGTAGAGTGAACATTTTAAAAAGTTTCTTTACCTCCTTTTCTCTTGATGGCTCTACTTCCCACTGGTGAAGAGTCACCATTTGGTAGTCTTAACCAGAAAGTGACTGAGACTGATGTCTCGATGGATAGAGATTACTGTAATCAAAGTCTGAGGGAAAAACACAGGCCCCAGGAGCATCTGTGACTTGTGCTTTTCAGAATAGGGTTTCAGGAGCTTCAGGATTTAAAGATCAAAGAGCAAGCAGAAGGGAATAAAAGAGAGGGAAGAGAAGGGAAGCAGTGAGGCAAATCCCTACATTCTTGTGAGGCTCTGATTAGCCTCAGTAAATCTGCACTTTACATGTGAAAGGGAGAGTAGAGGAAAAAGTCAATTATGCATCTGTCTCAGGGTAGGCAAAAGGATGATTTCTCTTCTCATCCTTGTGCTGTACCTGTGAAGATAAGCCGGTAATGGACAATTTCAGGGTGAGATTCAACAGAACTTGGTTTTAGGGATAGTTTATAGATAGAATATATATCCCGAAAGATTTAGGGACCATAAGGAATTTCCTTGTGAGTAATTTGTAAGGAAGGCCATCTGGGGAGATATGTGGCCTTCCCTAGTTGTGGGAACCGGGCTTATGGGTGAGGTTCTGACACAGGGTTGTGAAATTACAGCTCTCTTTTGGGGAAGGAAAGAAACAAGGGCAGCGTTGTGTGACTCCGTCCCCAGTTTAACATTCCCTTTGGCATAGTGATTTGGGAGTTTTAAAAATTCTATTTTCTTTCACCATAGCATGCATTTCAGCAATTTCTACCTGTTTTCTTTCTGTCTCTCCAGCAGGGGAAACTGACCCAGTAAGCTGTTATAACTATTTCAGAGTGCGTGGCATTGTACCCTTACTTCATTCATTCCTTCCTTCATTCGGCAAATAACTATTGCATGAGTACCATTGGTCGTGTACTCTCACAGCTGCTGGGGACTCAGTGGTGAGAAAGGAGGACAAGTTGCCTGCTCTCGAGGAGTTTATCTTTCTTTGGAGAAGTTAGACAATAAATTCAGAAACAAATAGTTAAACAAGATAGTTTGGACTGAGTGCTAAAAATGGTGCTATGATGGCAATAAAGCGGTTTTATAGTGAAAGGCGCCTGTGCGGGAGGGCTGCTCTAATCAGGATGGCCGTGGAAATTCTTTGTACTAGGCGAGTTGGCTGCTAAGGAAGAAGCTGTGTGAGGGTCAGAAGGAGATGCTAGGCAGAGGGAACTGCAAGTGCACACGCTGTGAAGTATGAAGGCTCCGGGCAGACAAGAGTCAGTAATCAGCCCGGTGTGGCTGAAGCACATTAAGCATAGAGCAGCAGGTGGGGGGCAACCTCGCTGAGCCAGATCCCATCCAACCTAGTAAACCATCGTAAACACCTTGGATTGCTTTCCAAGCAAGGTGGGAAATCACTGAAGGATTCTAATCAGGGGATTGATATAATCTGGTTTATATTTTTAAGAGTGATCTGGTTATTATGTGAGGAATACATTGTAAACAATCGAAACAGGGTGTTTCAGTCCATGCCCACTGCTATAAATGACCATAGACTGGGTGATTTATAAATAGTAGAAGTTTACTTTTCACAGTTCTGCAGGTTTGGAAGTCCGAGATCAAGGTGCCAGCAGGTTTGGGGCCTGGAAAGGGCCTGGTGTCTACTTTCAAGATAGTTCCTTGAACCCTGCTTCCTCCAGACAAGATGAACACTGCGTCCTCACATGGCAGAAAGGACATAAGGGCAAAAAAGAGAACAAATAGTTCCCTTGCACCTCTTTTATAAAAGCATTAATCTTATTCATAAAGGTAGAGCTCTCATGGCCTGATCACCTCCCAAAGAGCCTCACCTCTGAACACCACCAGCTATGAGAATTAAATTTCAGTATGAATTTTGGCAGGGACACAAATATGGAAACCACAGCAGAGAGACCAGTTAGGAGACAACTGTACTACAGGTAACAGATGATGATGGCTTAGACTAAGGTTACATCAGAGAGAGAGAAGGAAAGGAATTTTAAAAAAGGAGGTGGATTCAGTGCACATTTTACATACCAAATGGACAGAGCCAGTATGCTATATTGTCTCTTCAATGTCTTTAGTGTCCCTGTGTTTTAAATGGAAATTGTGATTAGAATGCCCTGTTTTCCTTACCTACTTTCTAGAGAGCCAGAAAAGTAATAGTAAATTATTTGATTCTCTTGGGACAGGAGGATAAAATCTATGTTATCCAACTGCTAAATACTTTTTTCCAGAGTTCTCAAACTTGCTCCCGATCTGTAGAAGCTTAAACAAAATACATCCTTAAGAAGATAAAACTGGATGGACATATTGACTTCAAAGGTTTTCACTATGAAGAAAAAAAAGGGGGGGGGAGAGGAAGGTATAAACTAAAGAAGCAGTTGTATGTGTCCAGGTTTTGGCCTGCGGAATTGTTCAGACCATGTCTTTTGGGGCAATCATATTGGTAGGAATTGCCTTCTGTCTACTGAACCCAGAAAAATTCCAGCTTCCACGATATTTTGAACAAACGTGCATACCCCTGTCTGCTTTTATGTGCCACTGTGTGTGTGTGTGTGCGTGTGTGTGTGTGTGTGTGTGTGTGTGAACAAGGCAGATATTGATGAAGTATTTGGAGCCTCAGCTGGGCTGTTGAGGAGGGAAGAAATTGTGTTGAGGGTGGCTAATAAGTGTTATATAAAAGTTGCTACTTACATAGAATGTTCTTATAAATTTTCTCAGTAGAGCCTCCAAACTATCCTATAAGGCAATCCTCCACACTGCTTCCCATTAAGGGATAAATAAAAATCAAAACATTTCTGCAGAACACTGAAGTAAACTGAGAGAGATTTGAGAGTATCTAAATGGGCTTGGGAAATTTTTATTACATTTTATTGTAGCATTAGGAGAATCAAATACAAAGTATTAGTGATAGCTCTAAACCTTTAATTTGTTTAACCTTTACATAGTAACTTGACACAACTCATATTAAAGAGTTTTTGATTGACGAGCTCTTCAAATCAGATTAGACAACTTCCCTGTAACACCTGTTTGCTCAAGTATGTGATAAAAAATGTTGAAACAAAATTTTTTACCAGTCAAATATTTGTAAAACTCGTTTATCTGCAAAGCTCTAATAGCTCCTCTCAGACTCCTCCCTAACTCATTTTATGAGGCCAGCATCATCCTGATACTGAAACCTGGCAGAGACACAAGAAAAAAAAGAAAATTTCAGGCCAATATTCCTGATGAAAATCCTCAATAAAATACTGGCAAACTGAATCCAGCAGCACATCAAAAAGGATATCCACCATGATCAAGTCGGCTTCATCCCTGGGATACAAGGCTGGTTCAACATATGCAAATCAATAAATATAATCCATCACATAAACAGAAGCAATGACAAAGCCACATGATTATCTCAATAGATGCAGAAAAGGCCTTCAATAAAATTCAACAACTCTTTATGCTAAAAATTCCCAATAAACTAGGTATTGATGGAACATATCTCAAAAATAGTAAGAGCTATTTATGACAAACCCACAACCAATATCATACTGAATGGGCTAAAGCTGGAAGCATTCCTCTGAAAATCAGAACAAAACAAGGATTCCCTCTCTCACCACTCCTATTCAACATAGTATTGGAAGTTCTGGCCAGGGCAATCAGGCAAGAGAAAGAAATAAATTGTGTTCGAATAGAAACAGAGGAAGTCAAATTGTCTCTGTTTGCAGATGAAATGCTTATATATTTAGAAAACCCCATTGTTTCAGCCACAAATCTCCTTAAGCTGATAAGCAACTTCAGCAAAGTCTCAGGATACAAAAATCAATGTGCAAAAGTCACAAGCATTCCTATACACTAATAATAGACACACAGAGAGTCAAATCATGAGTGAACTCCCATTCACAATTGCTACAAAGAGGATAAAATACCTAGGAATCCAACTTACAAGGGATGTGAAGGACCTCTTCAAGGAGAACTACAAACCACTGCTCAAGGAAATAAGAGAGGACACAAACAAATGAAAAAAACATTCCATGATCACGGATAGGAAGAATGAATGTCATGAAAATGGTCATACTGCCCAAAGTAATTTATAGATTCTATGCTATCTCCATGAATCTACCACTGACTTTCTTCACAGAATTAGAACAAACTACTCTACATTTCATGTGGAACTAAAAAAGAGCTTATATAGCCAAGACAATCCTAAGCAACAAGAACATAACTGGCGGCATCAAGCTACCTGACTCCAAACTATATTACAAGGGCTATAGTAACCAAAACAGCATGATCCTGGTACCAAAACAGATATATAGACCAATGAAACAGAACAGAGGCCTCAGAAATAATGCCACACATCTAGATCTTTGACAAACCTGGAAAAAAACAAGCAATGGGGAAAGGATTCACCATTTATTCAATGGTTTTGGGAAAACTGGCTAGCCATATGCAGAAAACTGAAACTGGACCCCTTCCTTACACCTTATACAAAAATTAACTCAAGTGCATTAAAGACTTAAACATAAAACCTAAACCCATAAAAAACTCTGGAAAAAAAACCTAGGCAATACCATTCAGGACATAGGCATGGGCGAAGACTTCATGACTAAAACACCAAAAGCAACGGCAACAAAAGCCAAAATTGACAAATGGGATCTCATTAAACTAAAGAGGTTCTGCACAGCAAAAAGAAACTATCAGAGTAAACAGACAACCTACAGAATGGGAGAAATTTTTTGCAATCTATCTATCTAACAAAGGATTAATATCCAGAATCTGCAAAGAACTTAAACAAATTTACAAGAAAAAAACCAACAACTCCATCAAAAAGTGGGCAAAGGATATGAACAGACACTTCTCAAAAGAAGACATTTATGCAGCCAACAAACATATGAAAAAAAGCTCATCATCACTGGTCAGTAGAGAAATGCAAAACAAAACCACAAACTGATACCATCTCATGCCAGTTAGGATGGCGATCATTAAAAAGTCAGGAAACAACAGATGCTGGAGAGGATGTGGAGAAATAGGAATACTTTTACACTTAGTTTTGAGGCTTTCTTGAGAAAATTTGTGGTGGGAGTGTAAATTATTTCAACCATTGTGGGAGATAGTATGGTGATTCCTCAAGGATCTAGAACCAGAAATACCATTTGACCCAGCAATCCCATTACTGGGTATATACCCAAAGGATTGTAAATCATTCTACTATAAAGACACACACGCACATCTGTTTTCTGCAGCACTGTTCACTATAACAAAGACTTGGAACCAACCCAAATGCCCATTAATGATAGACTGATTAAAGAAAATGTGGCACATATACACTATGGAATGCTATGCAACCATAAAAAAGGATGAGTTCATGTCCTTTGCAGGGACATGGATGAAGCTAGAAACCATCATTCTCAGCAAACTAACAGAGGAATAGAAAATCAAACACCTCATATTCTCACTCATTAGTGGGAGTTGAACAATGAGAACACATGGACACAGGGAGGGGAACATCACACACTGGGGCCTGTCAGGGCGTGGGGGCCTAGGGGAGGGATAGCATTAGGAGAAATACTTAATGTAGATGATGGGTTGATGGGTGCAGAAAACTACCATGGCACGTATATGCCTGTGTTACAAACCTGCATGTTCTGCATATGTATCTTTGAACTTAGAGTATAATTTTTTAAAAAGCTCCTCTCTCTTGTTGACAAATATTTTGATGATGAAAGTAGATCATAAATCTTATCAGGCTCTGCCTGTGAAATGTTTTTAAGGAGTGATGGAATTTCTACTTCTAGTACACATGTGCTTGGTTAAAGAAATTCTGCAGACAGTTTGGATAACGCTAAAGGGGCACTATCCACTGCAAAAGGATAGGTATAGACCACACGTGGGAAGACAGAGATTTGGGTCTCCAATTGCAGCTGCATCTGTCAGGACTCCCGTCTAGCTTCCCAGTCCTCCATCCCTATTGGCCATACTTTGAGCATCATGACATGCTCCTTGGACACCTGAAACACAGATTCCTCTGGCAGCTCTGTTTGTTCTTTGTCCACAATGACAAGCTGTACATTCTGCAGCTGGCTGATAAGGCAGATCTCCTTGGCCACCCTCAGCTTGCTGTAGTAAAGCCATGAGTGCCAATGCTACATAAGCTACTTTTCATCTTGGGGTACTCTGAGATGTTGCATTAGACCTCATTTCTCCAAACATGCCCTCAAAGAATTCCTAAAGAGGGCAGACGGAAGCATTAAATCCTGAAGTTATGAACACCACAGAGCCAGAGCTAACTGAGCTGCTTTGAGGACTGGGCATGGGTATGGGAATACATCTTGATGCACCGGAAAACCCTTCATGCTGAGTACAAGAGTATCATGGTGCACCAGTTGGTACCACTAGGCTATAAAGTATATAAGGAAGATCTTGGTACAGAAGAAGAGTAGAAGCTTTCAGAACTGTAGAATGCCTTGCTGAGTTTCTCACAGATAGAAAATAGCAGGCCAGAGATAAAATCAGCTCTTATAATTGTACATTCTTTCCATTACATCTCAAAATCTTTTTTGATGCGATAAGCTTCGCGGGAGGAGACTTAGAAAATCCAGCAGCACAGATCTTGAATGGTCTTTGGGGATTCAAATTTACAAGGTCATGCTTTCAGCTTTGAAGATTGAGAACTTAGAAAGGCAAAAAGATTATGCAAAGAGTTTTGTCATTCCCTTTCCAATGCACCCATTGATCCTGCAATCATGGAGTAGGAATTTGTTATAGTTTAGCTATTGGTTTCATCAACTGAGGCAGTGCATAAAAGTTTGCCCCTATTCCGAAATCAGATGTCTGTAAGCTTTCTATGGTAGTTACTGTTGTGCCTCCTGTCTTGGTTCAAACCTCTATAGCAAATTACCGTAGACTGAGTGGCTTCTAAACAACAGAAATTTATTTCTCACAGTTCTGGAGGGTAGGAATCTGAGATCTGGGTACCAGCATGGTCAGGTTCTTGTAGGGCTCTCTTTCAGGTTGCAGACAGCTGCCTTCCAGATGTATCCTCATAGGGTGCAAAGAGAGCTGAGAGGAAATGCTGACTTGCATCCTCTTCTTATAAGGACACTAAGCCCATCAGGGGCTCTACCCTCATGACCTAATTACTTTCCGAAGGCCTCACCTTCCAATTCCATCATATTAGGGGTTAGGATTTCAACATATGAATTTGTGTGGGGGACACACACATTCAGTCCACAACAGTTATTATGTTGGTGCAAAAGTAATTGTGGTTTTTGCCATTGAAAGTAAACTGCAATTACTTTTGCACCAACCCAATAATAAAAAGAAACTTTTCCTCTTCAGCTGATAGCCATGCAGTCAGACTGCCATGGCAGTAGCCTGAGAGCTGCCCCGACATTTGGCTCTTATGTAAGGGGAGGTGGAAGTCCCTCAAAGCTGAGGGAGCAGAATTGAGGTGTGGACTCCAGGTGGGTCTGACAGTGTCATGGGCAAGGAGACCCATGTCCTCTCAATAGTAGCACACCTGATATCCTGAAATTGTAAGGAGAATGCCTAAGAGTGGCCTCTGTGGTTCCCCCTGACCATAATCAATGCTATTGCTCAGAAGCAACTATCATTTCTCTGTTATCAACCATTCAGGAGCCTGTCTCCATCTGAATCTGCCTTCATAGAGTTATGCATGATCCTGAACCACCCCATGATGTGATAAACCTGCAGATAGGGAGTGGGATTAGGAGGGAACCAGAGGAATCCTGTGTTTTGGGAATGTTCTGAAGGAGTTGCATGCTTATATTCAGCCTGCACACACCAGTATGGCTATAATGATGGTTAATAACTACTGACTACTCTGTTTAATCAATGTCCAGGTCAGAGAGTTGTTAAATATTTTCAGCATTGCCTCTGATAATATATACTCAGAATGATACGGGAGCTGTGAGATACTCACAAGTATTTCCCCTTCCCAAACGGTGCTTTTGTTACTATATATTATGAACAAAGTGCCTCATTTTGGGAACATGTACCTATTTGCAAAGTATATTCTGTGGCTTGCTATTTATCATTCTCATGATAGTCATGCAGGGCAGGTGCTAGAACTATCAGCATTTTATAGGCATTGAAACAGAGAAACAGAGAAATTAAACAACTTGCCCAAATGCATAGAGAGAATAAGGACGGAAGACACTGAAGTGCCCACTTCATCAGTGTAGCTGTGGTCAAAAGGTAGAAAATAAATTTGACACTTTTTAGTTAAAAGGGGAAAAGACATAAGTTAATATTTATAGTTTACCCAAGAGAAAGACAATGTACACTGTGCATTTCAGTAACTCCATTCTCTGCCCAGAATAACTGTAGAGCAGAGCACATTCATGGATTCATTCTTTCAATAATTATTTATTATTAAGTACCTTCTGTGTTCAAAGTTTTGTGCCAGACACTGATGATAGAAGATTTAGACTATGCTGTTCAGGAATGGTCTAGAGGGAGAATTAAATTACTAGGGATTCTAATAGCCTGAAGAAACATGTAGTGGTAATTGACCCCCTTGTCTGTCCTCAGGTGGACCACACTGAAGACTATTCTGCAGGCTCCACAGAGGAATGGGGCTCCACTGGGTGACCAGGTCAATAATCCACTCTCCTTATCAGCTTAAGGAGATTTTGGGCTGAGACAATGGGGTTTTCTAAATATACAATCATGTCATCAGCAAACAGGGACAATTTGACTTCTTCTTTTCCTAACTGGATACCCTTGATTTCTTTCTCTTGCCTGATTGCCCTAGCCAGAACTTCCAACACTATGTTGAATAGGAGTGGTGAGAGAGGGCATCCCTGTCTTGTGCCAGTTTTCAAAGGGAATTTTTCCAGTTTTTGCCCATTCAGTATGATATTGGCTGTGGGTTTGTCATAAATAGCTCTTATTAGTTTGAGGTACGTTCCATCAATACCGAATTTATTGAGCGTTTTTAGCATGAAGGGCTGTTGAATTTTATCAAAAGCCTTTTCTGCATCTATTGAGATAATCATGTGGTTCTTGTCTTTGGTTCTGTTTATATGCTGGATTATGTTTATTGATTTGTGAATGTTGAACCAGCCTTGCATCCCAGGGATGAAGCCCACTTGATCATGGTGGATAAGCTTTTTGATGTGCTGCTGAATCCGGTTTGTCAGTATTTTATTGAGGATTTTTGCATCGATGTTCATCAGGGATATTGGTCTAAAATTTTCTTTTTTTGTTGTGTCTCTGCCAGGCTTTGGTATCAGGATGATGTTGGCTTCATAAAATGAGTTAGGGAGGATTCCCTCTTTTTCAACTGATTGGAATAGTTTCAGAAGGAATGGTACCAGCTCTTCTTTGTACCTCTGGTAGAATTCAGCTGTGAATCCATCTGGTCCCGGACTTTTTTGGTTGGTAGGCTATTAATTATTGCCTCAATTTCAGAGCCTGCTATTGGTCTATTCAGGGATTCAACTTCTTCCTGGTTTAGTCTTGGAAGAGTGTAAGTGTCCAGGAAATTATCCATTTCTTCTAGATTTTCTAGTTGATTTGTGTAGAGGTGTTTATAGTATTCTTTGATGGTAGTTTGTATTTCTGTGGGGTCGGTGGTGATATCCCCTTTATCAGTTTTAATTGCGTCTATTTGATTCTTCTCTCTTTTCTTCTTTATTAGTCTTGCTAGCGGTCTGTCAATTTTGTTGATCTTTTCAAAAAACCAACTCCTGGATTCATTGATTTTTTGGAGGGTTTTTTGTGTCTCTATCTCCTTCAGTTCTGCCCTGATCTTAGTTATTTCTTGCCTTCTGCTAGTTTTTGAATGTGTTTGCTCTTGCTTCTCCAGTTCTTTTAATTGTGATGTTAGAGTGTCAATTTTAGATCTTTCCTGCTTTCTCTTGTGGGCATTTAGTGCTATAAATTTCCCTCTACACACTGCTTTAAATGTGTCCCAGAGATTCTGGTATGTTGTATCTTTGTTCTCATTGGTTTCAAAGAACATCTTTATTTCTGCTTTCATTTCGTTATGTACCCAGTAGTCATTCAGGAGCAGGTTGTTCAGTTTCCATGTAGTTGAGCGGTTTTGATTGAGTTTCTTAGTCCTGAGTTCTAGTTTGATTGCACTGTGGTCTGAGAGACAGTTTGTTATACTTTCTGTTCTTTTACATTTGCTGCAGAGTGCTTTACTTCCAATTATGTGGTCAATTTTGGAATAAGTGCGATGTGGTGCTGAGAAGAATGTATATTCTGTTGATTTGGGGTGGAGATACCATCTTACACCAGTTAGAATGGCAATCATTAAAAAGTCAGGAAACAACAGGTGTTGGAGAGGATGTGGAGAAATAGGAACACTTTTACGCTGTTGGTGGGATTGTAAACTAGTTCAACCATTATAGAAAACAGTATGGCAATTCCTCAAGGATCTAGATCTAGATGTACCATATGACCCAGCCATCCCACTACTGGGTATATACTCAAAGGATCATAAATCATGCTGCTATAAAGACACATGCACACGTATGTTTATTGCGGCACTATTCACAATAGCAAAGTCTTGGAATCAACCCAAATGTCCATCTGTGACAGACTGGATTAAGAAAATGTGGCACATATACACCATGGAATATTATGCAGCCATAAAAAAGGATGAGTTTGCGTCCTTTGTAGGGACATGGATGCAGCTGGAAACCATCATTCTTAGCAAACTATCACAAGAACAGAAAACCAAACACCGCATGTTCTCACTCATAGGTGGGAACTGAACAATGACATCACTTGGACTCGGGAAGGGGAACATCGCGCATCGGGGCCTATCATGGCGGGGGAGGGGGGAGGGATTGCATTGGGAGTTATACCTGATATAAATGACGAATTGATGGGTGCTGACGAGTTGATGGGTGCAGCACACCAACATGGCACAAGTTTACATATGTAACAAACCTGCACGTTATGCACATGTACTCTAGAACTTAAAGTATAATAATAAAAATAAATAAATTAATTAATTTTAAAAAAATCCACTCTCCTATTACCTTCCCCCCTTTCCCTGTTTCAGTCTTCTCAGTATTCCACGCCCCATTCCTAATCCCTGGGATCACTTTTCAAAATAGGCTACCTGCAAAAGGGCCATTGTTTTATGCTCTGTTCTTAACAGGAACAGAGCCTAGACAGCTGGTACAAGAAATGGATGTAAATATCGTATTCTCAGGGTGGGATTCTAGAACTGGATCACTCACTGGTCAGACAGCAATCAGGATCCCTTGGCCAGTGGTCAGTAGATGAAGATAATCCCTAGTAGTGGATGCTTCCCAATCATCAAGATGCTCAGCAATGGTGGACTGGGATAACATGGAAGTGGAAGGCAAAGCATTGGCTCATGTGGTACTAGGTTAGGTAAATGATACATGTACAATGGTAGTTATAAGAATTGTTAAGTTAACTACTTTTTACCAAACCTTTAGAAGCTTTGGGGAAAAAGTTTAACAGTCTCAGGCTAATTAACCATCAACTCAAGATGCACTGTGAAAGTCATTTGGGCTCCATGGAACCATTTCATGGTCTTAATCTCCTATAGCCATGGGGAAACCATTCTGAAAACCAGCCCTGAGATTTAATAACAAGAGCAGCAGAGCAACAAAGGAGCATGTATGAATGACACCCTGTATGGTTTGATGACTGTCTTACAAAATGCCACATGTTCATTGAATAAAGGCCACCATACACTGCTGTGTCCCCAAGCAACTAGAATACATGAGTTGAGAACCAAGGATGAAAATAGGAGTAACTATTCTTACCAAAACTGCTAGAGACCTACTTGAATAATTTGCTTTCTGTCCTTACGAATTTAGAAATTCTTGGATTGGAAGTTCAGGTTCCTGTTATTGGAACTTTAATACTATTCAGTAAAAGTTACTTTGAACTTTAAGCTATGACCACCATCTGGTTATTTAGGACTTCTCACACCAGTGGGCAAGCAAGGAGTAAAGTTACTGTATTTGCAGGAGTTACTGATCCTGATTACCTTGAGGAGCTGGGAGTTGGAAATCATAATCTTTGGTTCAGGAATCTCTTGGTACTCGCAGGTGCAGTGGTAATTGTAAATGAGAAACTGCAGTAAGCGCAGTCCAACAAGTGCTCAGACACTCTGGTTGTGAAGGCTTGCGTAACTCAACCACCTGACTGAGAATGAAGGAAATCAAGAACGGTGGTAAAGGGAGGAAACGATAAATGTCGGCTATAGCCTAAGGATAAAATGAAACATGTTCTACATGCCAGTCACATAGAGGATGTATATACATATAACATAGAAACATATCCATGTACACACTTACATGTACCTGTGTATTGGAATGTTGATAGTGACTAATACTCAATGTTAT
This sequence comes from Piliocolobus tephrosceles, assembly GCF_002776525.5. Lineage (NCBI taxonomy): Eukaryota > Metazoa > Chordata > Mammalia > Primates > Cercopithecidae > Piliocolobus > Piliocolobus tephrosceles. The sequence goes on along the minus strand of NW_022321037.1, from coordinate 12,244 downwards.
GATTATAGGTGATTTTAGCTTTTTAAGTATTTTGGTTTTTGTTTTGTTTTTAATTGACACATAATAATTATACATATTTATAGGGTACAGTGTGATGTTTTGATACATGTATACATTGTGTAATAATCAAATCAGAGCATTTAGAATATTCATCACTAATATGGTCTTCATTTTTTACGGTGAAAAAATTTGAAATCTTTCTCCTAGCTATTTGGAAATATACAATATTGTTAACCATAGTAACCCTACTGTGCAATAGGATACCAGAACTTATTTCTCTGATCAATGGGTAACTTTGTACCTGTTGACCAGTCTCTCCTTATCCCTCCCCACTATCCTTTTCAGCCTCTGATAACTAATATTCTACTCTATACTTTTAGGAGATTCTTTAGATTCCACATATGAATGAGATCAGGCATATTTTTTTCTATGTCTGGCTTATTTCACTTAACATACTGTCCTTTAGGTTCATTCATATTGTGTAAATGACAGCATTTCATTTTTTGTATGGCTGAATAGTATTCCATCGTGTAAATGACTTTGGTCTGGGCAAGGATTTTTTGGATAAGATACCAAAAGCACAGGCATCAAAAGCAAAAATAGACAAGTGGAATTACATCAAACTAAAAAGATTCTGCACAGCAAAGGAAATCAATCAACAGAGTGAAGAGACAATCTACAGAATAGTAAAAAACGTTAATATTTGCAAATTATGCATCTAACAAGAACTTAGTAGTTAATATCCAGAATCTATAAGGAACACAACTCAATAGCAAAATACATCATCCAATTTAATAAATGGGCAAAAGACCTTAGTAAACATTTCTTAAAAGAAGACATACAAATTACAAACAAGTATACAAAAAAAAAAAAATGCTCAACATCACTAATCATCAAGGAAATGCAAATGAAAACCACAATAAGATATCACCTTGTCCTAGTGAGAATGACTATCATCAATAAGACAAAAAGTAACAAATGGATGTGGAGAAAAGGGAAGTATTATACACCGTTGGTGGGAATGTAAGTTAGTACAGCCATTCTTGAAAACAGTATGGAGTTTCCTCAAAAAATTAAAAATGGAACTATCATATGATCTAGCAGTTTCACTACTGGGTACATACCCAAGGGAAATAAGATCAGTATGTTGAAGAGACATCTGCATCCCCTTGTTTATTGCAGCACTATTCGCGATAGCCAAAATATGAAATCAACTTAAGTGTCCATCTCAGGATGAATGGATTAAAAAATGTGACATATGTTTTGTTTTTGCTTTTATTTTTAAATGTCGATTTTGCAATAAGAAAGAGAGACGGAGAAATCAGAGAGCTGGGCATCCTTCGAAATCTAGATGGAGAAAGTCCTGCCTCCCCAGCTCTTGTGCCCTGCATACCTGCAGAATTAGCACCAGTTAGATATTACCAAGGCTTACTGCCCAAGCCATACCTGGACCCTGAACCACAACTAGTGTGACTGAGGAGCATTGTGGTGAAATGTGGGGAGGAGGGACTTAAAGCAGCCTTGGGCAGTGAGCCCTGTGGTCCAATGAGTCCCCTAGGTCCCTTCCTCCAAACCATTCTGTCCTCAAGGCTCTGGCACTCTGGGCCTGTGATGGGAGGGGCAGCCTCAAAGATCTCTAAAATGCCTTTTGGGGTCATTCTCCCACTGTCTTATAAATAGCACCCAACTTCCTTCTATTCTTCTCATCAAATGGCAGCTTAGCTACATCCTTGGTTTTCTCTCCCAAACATTTATTTTTTATTTTTTACATGGCCAGATTGAGTTTTCCAAATCTCTACGTTTTGTTTCCCTTTTGATCATAAATTCATCTTTAAATCATTTTTCCCTTTTCACATTACTACAAGCAGTTAAGAGAGGTCACATAGCACTCTGAATGCTTTGTTTCTTAGAGATTTCATCTGCCAAATATCCTAATTCATGGTGTTAAGTTCTGCCCTCCACAAAGTTCTAGAACAGGAACATAGTTTAGCCAATTTATTTATTTATTTTTAACTTTTCTGTTTTGTTTTTTGAGACTGGATCTGGCTTTGTCGCCCAGGATGGGTGCAGTGGCACAATTTCAGCTCACTGCAACCTCCAGCCCCTGGACTCAAGCGATCCTCCTCCTTCAGCCTTCCAAGTAGCTGGAACTTCAAGTGTGCACAACCATGCCTGGCTAATTTTTGTATTTTTTGTATATATGAGGTCTCACTTTGTTGCCCAGACTGGTCTCAAACTCCTGGCCTCAAGCTACCCACCCACTTTAGCCTCCCAAATTGCTGGGACTACAAATATGCCCCACCGTAACTGGTTAGCTAATTTCTTCACCACTTTGTAACAAGAATGGCCTTTCCTCCAGTTTCCAATAAGATATTCCTCATTCCATCTAAGACCTCATCTGAATGACCTTTATTGTCTATATTTCTATGAGCCTTCTTGTCATGACCTGTTAAATAATATCCAAGAAGATTCAGATTTTCCCTACAGCTCTTCTTTTCTTCTGAGCCCTCACCAGTATTACCCTTAATGCTCCATTCATGGAAATAAAGGCTTTTTTCAGCATTCACTTCAAAACTATTCCAGTCTCTCTCCATTACCCAGTTTCAAAGTTGCTTCCACATTTTTAGATATTTGTTATAGTAACCAGAGACTGACTAATTTCAAAAGCAGAGGAATGAGTTCTTTCACAGTTCTGGAGACTGGGAAGTTTAATTTCAAGGTGCTAGCATCTAGTGGAGGCCTTCTTGCTGTTCCTCACATGGCGCGAGGAGGAAGGGCAAAAGAGAATGAACCCGCTATGACAGGTCCTTTTTATAGTGGCATTAGTCTATTTATGAGGGCAGAACCCTTATGACCTAAGCACCTCCCGTTAGACCCCACCTCCCAACACTTTGGAGGTGTTTTTGGAGCTTTGGAGGTGAAGTTTCTAACCAATAAATTTTGGAGACATATTCAAGCCATAACATAGAGGAAGTTACCATTTAAAATGTAGTCTATTTAGAATTTGAGATTCTGAGTGACTTTTACATTTTTTATTGTGTATTTCTGTAAGTAAAGGCCAAAGCAATGTTTTCCTTTTAGAATAAAGAGTGATTCATTGGAATTTTATTTTATTTTTTCCAAATTATCTCTAATTTGGGTAGAAATTGCTTTAGACTAATGGATTTATCTTGTTCTTTCCTGAGAATGTTTTTGGATCAGCAAAACGACTATTGATATAGTTAATCTGAAGATCTCTGATATGATAGATGTCTAAGAATAACCACTCTATGCACACTAAAATGCTAGAAAAGAAACAAACCAAATAAGTAAAGGCTATTTCCTGAGAAAAGGATTCAAAGGGAGGGACTTTACTTTTCTCTGTACCTTTCTCTATGGTTTAAATTAAAAAAATAATAAGTGAATATCATTTTGCTACTAAAATTGAAACAAATATTTTAACAGAACATAATCTGCACTCCAAAAGTACTAACTTCTATATGATGAAAACTGAAGATCACAGCCAAGTCTCAAGTGTTGTAGACACTGAATTTCAACATTGGTTTTGTGACACCACAACAGAATTTCAACTACAGGATGCTCTGTCTTTAGAAAGAAGGAACATTAGAGACCATCTAATCCAAACCTCATCTGACAAATGAGTAACCTAAAAATTAAATATCATAGTCAGAAAAATGATAAAAATGTGGGTTCAATTATTATATATTGTATTCTTCTATTCATTCACCAAATAGATACTGAGAATCTGCTGTGTGCCTGGCACTGTTCTATGCATGAGGGAGTCAATGACAAAACAGAAGCAATTCCGGCCATTATGAAGATTAGACTCTAATGGGCTCCATTGCTTAGGTCAGGAACTCTGGACCTCTGAATTCTTGAAGATGTTGAATTATCAGTGGCTCCCAAACTGTGGTGTTTCAGGAGTGCTATGGCTTAAATATGTTCCCTCCAAAATTCATGTGTTAGAAATTTAATCCCCAATGTAGCAATGTTAGGAGGTGGGGTCTAATGGAATGTGTTTAGGTGATGAAGGTTCTGCCCTCATGAATGGTTAAATGCTTTTATAAGAAAAACTGCAGAAGTGGGTTTGCCCTCTCTGTTCTTCTGGCCTGTGAGGATACAGCATCCCTCCCCTCCAGAATACTTAGTATTCAAGGCATCATCTTGGAAGCAGAGAGACTGGGCCCCAATCTGCCACTGTCTTGATATTGGATTTCCAACCTCCAAAACCGTGAGAAAATAAATATCTATTTTTTCCACAAATTACCCAGTATCAGGTATTCTATTGTAGCAGCCCACAATAGATGAAGACAAGGGGTTACTTTGGATAGCAGAGGTCAGGGGAAGAAGAGTTAACAGGTAAAGCTTTTAAAACTCTCTTAAGCCAGAGTGACTTCTTTTTAGTTATTTTATATGTTAGAATTCTACCTAAATTTTTAATTGCAGAATGGGGTCCGGCTCTTGAAAGAAAAGTTGAGACTGTCTGAACTGAAAGGTATGCATGAGAATAAATCACTTGAAGAGCACAACCCATTTTCCATTCATGCTGACTCAAAAGACTGGATTGAAACCTAAGAATCTGCATTTTAACCAGTCCACAAATGAATCTGTTGAGGCTAATAAAAAGTTCACATTTTGAAAACTACTAGGATGTCTGACAATGAATTAGCATATGATTCTTTAATGAGCACGGCAGATAGTTGGAAATAAAGACTTAATTTCCAGAAACACATTAATTTGGTTCATACCAATAAGTCATGGGGCCTTTTTAGAAGGAGAAATGGACTAATATTGTGCTGTGAGAGAGAATCATAACTTTTAGAACACAGGGAAACACTGCCCCAGTTCATCCCTATGTAAACAGAGATATTTCTACAAAACTAAGTCAAATGAATAAATGTCCATGAGTGCCCAAATCTGGATTTGGCTCTAGCAAAACCTAGGCTGGATGTAGTAATAACTATGAAACCATAGAGAAGTAATTTCAATATGCCGAGAGAAATGAATTTGATTTGTAAAAATTCAATTGTACCCAAAGGAGACAAATACTGCAATTTAGGGGACTGGAATTCTCTGTAATTTTTATAGCTTTCCTCTTGATTATAAAAGTTATGTGCATTAGCTGAAGATAACATAGAAATTACAAAAAAGATTTTCTTTTTAAAAAAACAAATTACCTTGGTCTCACAAAACAGCAGTGACTTCTACTGCTATAAACATATTGCTATATAGTCTTCCCAAATTAAATGCATATATTTAAAAATAAAATTCAAGATATATGTTAGTTTTTTATTTAATTTTTCAGTGTCAAGTTACAAAACAATTTTGTTAAAACATACACTTTTGGAAAAAAGTAGAAAAATAGCATAATATATATGGAAAATAAAAGACCAAATCAAATAATTATATAATTACAATAAGTGCAGTTTTTACAGGGGTATTATATTTCAATAATGCTTTATTTTACAAATCCTACCTTATAGTAATATAATTTAAAAAAATACTTAAGATTTTATTTTTTTAATAGAAAATATTTTATTTTAAGTTCTGGGATACATATGCATAATGTGTGGGTTTGTTACATAGGTATGCATGTGCCCATGGTGGTTTGCTGCACCTATTCACTTGTCATCTAGGTTTTAAGCCCCGCATGCATTAGGTATTTGTCCTAATGCTCTCCTTCCCCTCGTCCCCCATCCCCCAAAAAGCAAAGTTAAAATTTTAGAAAGACATTTACTTTGGTCTATAGCATTAATTTTCTGAAAAACAAATTTAGAAATTATTGAATTTTCAGGTTGTAAAAAAGAGCCATCATTTCTCTTTGCCCCAAGAAAAATATGGTCCTTTAATTGTTGGCAAGCCTCTCATGGAAAATCACCAGGGCTGCACAATGAGTCAGTGTCAGTGGAAGTCATGAAACGGGAAAAAAATGTTGAACACTGGCAGCACTGTGCTCACTCCAGAAAATAGAAATAATGCCTCTCTTCATCTACAACATTATTTTCTTTGACTTTCTAGTTGCATCTGGTATGAAAGGGAACTATTTATAACACAAAGATTATTTGTGCCATATTATCAAGTTAATATACAGGAAGGGCACTGAATTTTCTTTCTTACCCAACCAATAATTTGAAAGGGTGTACTTAGCAGATAGTTACAGGCTGTAACAAGAAAGGGGTGTCTGCTGTTAAATTAAAACTAATTGAGGAAAATAAGCTTATCTGTCATATCTTATTACCACAGATAATAATGATGGTAGAGCAAAATGTTTATTATCATGATGTTTATATAATATTGTAATTAACAAAGGAATTATACTGAAGCACAGTGTATCATTTATCTTCATCGCTTTTGTGCCAAAAGAGATAGACACAGTAGTCTCTTCATGCCACAGATAAAGAAGATGTTGAATATGACCAGCAATCCAAGGCAGAATCTGAAATACCAGCCAGGTATCTTTAATTCCTGATTAATATTCCAGTTTTTACTTAAAATAAGCCACTTTTGCATTTTTCAAAGGCTTTACAGAAATTTCTGAAGGCAAGAAGGGGATTATATTTACAATTCTTATCTGCCTGTGTACATGTTCCATCTCTGATAACAAAATCCCCTAAGATAGAAGCAAAAACATGCAGGTATAACACATGAACGCGTAAGTTGTGACTAGTATAGTTATGAGCTGACAACTAGACCTAGACTGAGAATGACCCTAGTTTAGGGCCTGAGCTTATAATGCTAGAGTTATGGGTCATTGTTTGAACTCCTGTTGGCCTGATCCCTTTCTTTCTGTAGGGTGGCTAGCAGAGTGAGCACTTGGTACAGACATTCAAATGACCAAGGTAAACCAGTGGTTTGATCATCCAATAAAGTTATCAGAAAGGTAAAACATACTCTCTGGGCCTGCTGACTGCTCCTGTACTCCAGTTAGCAAAGCCTGAGAAGAATAAGGAATGAGTCTAGAGAGTCATTCTTAAAGGAACGGGATAAGTATTTGCTGCAATCTTCAATCACTTGCACTCTTGCAGGTGAGAGTACTAATTAAAGTTAACAATGAGTTTTTAATGCCTGATGTTACCTTGGGCTTGTTAGAGGATATAACATTTATGATGTACAGTAGAGATAGATCTTTCAAGGGGGTGACTTGTAAGTACATAATATTGATGACAATGTATCAAGTCAAAATTGCCTTGTGGAAAACTGCATATGAAAACCTAATAAACATGTTTCAAAACATTCAATATTGCCAAATTTGCTTCCCCTATTGAAACACACTGTGTTTCCCCCACCCTAATTGAACACTGCAAACTACCATAGGTAGCTTGCATCTGAGACATGTTGCACTGGGTGGGGGGGTGAGAGGGTGGGCGGGGGGGTGGAAGCGGGGAAGAAAAGAAAAGTAGCTTTAAAGCCTAGAATCATACTCTGTATGGAGATATGTTCCTGACTGAGAGAGTAGGAAATTCTATCAAGGTTCCTACACTCACTTAGAGGCATGTATTCATTGCATGAAATGGCAATTGGAAGAGTCTGCAATATTTTAATTGCTCATTCATTTGTTCTCTTTTTCATTTCCAAGCTGCCATTCACACAATCTTGATTTCTGTTTCTCTGATCCTTCCTATCCTCCAATCTGTTCCTTAGCAGAGCACAAAAATGTGAATTTGCAAACATTAAATACTCCCTTGGTATGATTCCATTGTAGCGTACTAAGCAGACATCTTCAATCAATCACAACATGACTTTCCTCCCATGAGACTCAGATTGGACTTCATAGTCCTATCCCAACACAATCCTCCAGGCAACCACTACCAGTTGACCAGGACAGATCCTCTGACATGCCATATGACATTTTTTAAACCACTTAGGTCTTTTATTTTTGATCTTTAGTCACCTTTGTGACAAAAAAAAAAAAAAAAAAAAAAAAACACTTTAGATGAGATACTCTCTAGAACTTTTTCTGAAATTCTGTGATTTTATTATCTTTTAGATTATAGCAAAGATCAACAAACCAAGCCCTGCTGATCAAATCTATGCTGCTATCAGTTTTTGTACAGCCTTGGAGCTAAAAATGAATTTTACATTTTTGAAACATTGGAAAAATCCAAAGCATACTATTTCATGACATATAAATATAAAATTAAAATTTGAGTGTCCATAAATAATATTTTATTGGAAAACAGTCATGCTCATTTACTTTCATATTCTCTATGGCTACTTTCCCACTATAATGGCAGAGTTAAGTAGTTGTATCAGACACCATATGTCCCAGAAACCTAAAATAGTTACTAATTGATTCTTTACAGTAAAAGTTGAAACCAGAATATGGTGAGAAAATTGTGGATTGAACGCCAGGTCAAAAGAAATGTTGTTTAACACAGAGGTGTAAAGGATTATGAGGCAAAAGCAAGTGAAATAACATGAATATTTGTCAAAGAGTCATCCAATGGCACATTTCTAAAATGTGAATTTCATTATAACATTTTTATTATTTTGTTATAAAATGTTTTATAAGAGAGAAGTTCCAAACGTTAAAAATAAAAAGGAACCAGGACTTTATGGGGGACCATAAAGAGAATCCGACATAAATGTTACAGGTTTCATGTTAGAGGCTAAGGTGAAATGTAAATTCAAGGTGAAATTTGTCAGTATTTCATAACCCAGTTAAGATGTAAATTCAACAAATACTCTGCTTGGGAAAGATGCATTGTGTTCCATTTTTCAAATTGTTCAGTTTACTGATTAAAATATTTTTACATTTACAAAAAGCAACTAACGTAATTTCCATACTCTTCTATTTCATAAGCTGAAATAAGTCTCTTCTTCCCTCAGAGGGATGGTGGAAAGAATCTTTAAGACAAATGCTCTAAGTCAAAGTATAATTTTTGATATTTATGTTTAATATTAGGATAATAATTCTTTTGAAAATTGCTTAATCATATGCTTACTCATGCTTTTACAAGTCTGTTGATTCAATAAATGATGCAAACTTAATTGTGCTTCTGATTAAGTCTGATGTATGCAAAATGAAAATTGCTTATTTAATATCAACTGTCAATATGAGTTCACATTTAACTAGGTTGGAACCTATTTACATTCCAAAATCGTTTCAAACTAACCTTTTCTTGTGTTAAAAAGTTTTGGAGCTGTTAATACTCCATATATACAAAGAAACATAGTTATCATTAGTTGATACATAATTTGCAATTTCTCTAACTCTCATTAATATTTGGGTAACTTTCAGTTCCTATTACTGGAAAAAAAAAAACAACTGAGAGAGAGGAAAACAACAATTGAGCAGAAGAATAAACATATTGAGTGTCTAGAGAGAAGAGATATTAAAATCACATAATTAATTAAGATAAACTGTCTTCTGCAGAAAATTTCATCTAACTTTCTATGGTTGGAAGATGGCTTTCAGTAACGATAGAATTTGGAAATAGACCACATTTATGAAATGCCTAAAACACAAATAAAAATAGGAAAATTAAGTTAATAATTCAGACATTTTTCAAACTCCTAATTAGTAGCATATGGGTAGCTTAGGTGGTGAAAGTCACATAAAAACCTCCATTATAGAATCTAGATTACCAATGTGTTGCATAATTTAAATAAGGCCATAAGTGGTCAACTTGCCCGAGTTAATTAGATCTACTCTAATATACAATATAGCACCCAAAACAATTCAAAAATAGAGAAATTTCTGGAATAATTCTAATATAGCATGCCCTAATGGTGTCAGATTAACCCAGATTTCAGTATGGGTATGGTCCTCGATACCATCTCCTACATTTCTTAATTGTATAATTTAACCCCAGTGAACTCTACATTCTGCGTTAGTACATGGGAGAAATTATTTACTTCGTAGATTTCTGCGAAGATTAAATTCACATAGTAGACAAGCAATAAATGTTTGTAATATACCCATAATTTTGTAGTTTTGTTTAGAGACTGCAAAAGAGTGTCAATGCTAATAAATCATGAAAAAATAAGATCTGCATACTTTTTATACTTAAAAAGAAGTTATAAATTTTTAAATATTATATACTGATGTAAATACACACATATTGTAGTTCACATTATTTAAAATTGTAGTTTCATGAGTACATTCTGTTAAATGCCATGCCTTCATTGAAATGTTCTTTCTTATTGCCTGGACTATCCAGATCCATGGAAATTTTATAACTGTCATTGTGTTTTTATTTTAGCGATAAAGATGCATCTTTGTTTCACAAGAACTGGAAATAAAACATTGTCCCAATAAGCAGGAACTTTTAAAGTTGGGGGAAAATATAGCAGTAAGTAAAGTACTTGTTTCATATCTGTTGAAGAAATGATCCAATTATTCTGTATGGGAAGAAAGCCAGGAATTGAAAGCAAAAAGCCAGACATCTAAGTGTATTTTCACTTGAAATCTTTAGGACCATAAGCAGTACTCATATTCAAATAAACTAGAAATGTTAGCTGTTTGAACCACAGAAGTCACCATTTGCATGGGAAAAACAGGGACTCTGATTTAGGGGCACCATACTTCAAATGCCAGTTTAGATTTGTTAACTTCAATAAATTACAACTTACCTGAATCTCAGTTTTCTCACCTTTTAAGTGTGGACAATAATAGGTACCTGGAATCACAGCTGTTTCAGGATTCAGTTAGTTCATGTAAGGTGTTTTTTAAAGAGTAAGTGCTCACCAAAATGAAGCTATTATTACCACACAACCATTCCCTTTCACCAGTGGAGAAAGTTTCAAATGGATTACAAATGTTATATTCTTGTCACTAAGCATTCCTCAACTATCAGTGCAAAGGCAAATTTAACAAAACAAACCAGCCAATTGTTTTCAAGTAAAAGGAAAGAAAGGGGGAAACCATCCTGATAACTTGAGCATAACATGTCCAGGTAGGAAAATGCAGATCCCTTCAAAATAATCTCCCCTATGTTCCAGATATTCAACAGTTGATCTAAGAAACACAAAGTCTTACTATTCTGTGTCCCAGTTCTTTAAGACTTTGAGAAATAAAAGAACCCCAAAGAAGTTTAAGAAATCAATAAATGGTTGTGTCCAAAATATAGATAATGTATCAGATATTGTAGTAGGGGACTAACAACCCAGGTTTTCCCAGACTGAAAAGTCCACATCTTGATAACTCTCACAATCTCTCAATCTTAGGCAAACCAAGACAGTCACCTTGAGCATAAGTCATAAGATATGTTCCATGGTCATAGAATAGAAGCACTAGTAGAGTCTGGGGAAACTACAGAGTCTAGCTTTATTTTACAGATGGAAAGTCAGATTCTAGGTATGAGCTAATGACATCCCCACAGGTACAGTGCTAACCCTAAGGAGCATTCCAGGTGACACATGAACTCCACTCTTCTAATTCCAGATTTCCAAGGTCATACAGGATAAATAATGTTGTAGTAGAAAACAAAGCCTGACTCTTATACCAGATTACCTGGGCTTCTATCCTGTGACTCTGGACAAGTGATCTGACCTTTAAGCCTCAGTATTTTTCACTGAATATTGGTATTGTTAACATCGAATGTCAGGGAGCAAATAAAGTGTTGAGCTCCGTGCCTAACACATAAAAAACATGAAATAAATGTTTGTTATTATTATTATTATTATTGATAGTTTTCATCTATTTCTCCTCTTTACTGTCCTCATTATTGATATAATCATCATTATTATTATTTGCTACTTACAGCAAGGAGGCACAACCTAGCATAATAAGACCCTTCCTTGGATTTTCACTAAAATCAGGTGGACTTTAGGAACATCAAAGAATAGTGTTTCACACTTGGAATTTTCTTAAAATAAGTCATTGAAATTGTATCACTCTGAGCTGAACAATTTACAGACCCTTTTTGAAAAGATGTCTCTTTAACTATGACAAATGCATGCAAATTGCTTTAGCAATTCAGCTTCAGGGTACTCCACTAGGTTCTTCCAAAAGACTCCTTTCAAAATGCTCGATCTTTACTACCATTCTCTATGTCTTGAGCTATTTTGTATAGAGGCCTAACTATTAAAAGCACTCACCAAAGGATGGCCATCCTGAAATAAAGAGGAAGTATATTTGAAATGATTACATATTCAGATGTATGTAACAGGGTGTGCAACAGGGTGTGCAGAACAAAATTTGGATTGAGAAATAATACTTCGTAAATATACCCAGTATTCAGAAGATTAGGCCCTTCTTTCTTTCTTTCTTTCTTTCTTTCTTTCTTTCTTTCTTTCTTTC
>NW_022321036.1:0-31443 GCF_002776525.5 Piliocolobus tephrosceles | reverse complement strand
GAAAGAAAGAAAGAAAGAAAGAAAGAAAGAAAGAAAGAAAGAAAGAAGGGCCTAATCTTCTGAATACTGGGTATATTTACGAAGTATTATTTCTCAATCCAAATTTTGTTCTGCACACCCTGTTGCACACCCTGTTACATACATCTGAATATGTAATCATTTCAAATATACTTCCTCTTTATTTCAGGATGGCCATCCTTTGGTGAGTGCTTTTAATAGTTAGGCCTCTATACAAAATAGCTCAAGACATAGAGAATGGTAGTAAAGATCGAGCATTTTGAAAGGAGTCTTTTGGAAGAACCTAGTGGAGTACCCTGAAGCTGAATTGCTAAAGCAATTTGCATGCATTTGTCATAGTTAAAGAGACATCTTTTCAAAAAGGGTCTGTAAATTGTTCAGCTCAGAGTGATACAATTTCAATGACTTATTTTAAGAAAATTCCAAGTGTGAAACACTATTCTTTGATGTTCCTAAAGTCCACCTGATTTTAGTGAAAATCCAAGGAAGGGTCTTATTATGCTAGGTTGTGCCTCCTTGCTGTAAGTAGCAAATAATAATAATGATGATTATATCAATAATGAGGACAGTAAAGAGGAGAAATAGATGAAAACTATCAATAATAATAATAATAATAACAAACATTTATTTCATGTTTTTTATGTGTTAGGCACGGAGCTCAACACTTTATTTGCTCCCTGACATTCGATGTTAACAATACCAATATTCAGTGAAAAATACTGAGGCTTAAAGGTCAGATCACTTGTCCAGAGTCACAGGATAGAAGCCCAGGTAATCTGGTATAAGAGTCAGGCTTTGTTTTCTACTACAACATTATTTATCCTGTATGACCTTGGAAATCTGGAATTAGAAGAGTGGAGTTCATGTGTCACCTGGAATGCTCCTTAGGGTTAGCACTGTACCTGTGGGGATGTCATTAGCTCATACCTAGAATCTGACTTTCCATCTGTAAAATAAAGCTAGACTCTGTAGTTTCCCCAGACTCTACTAGTGCTTCTATTCTATGACCATGGAACATATCTTATGACTTATGCTCAAGGTGACTGTCTTGGTTTGCCTAAGATTGAGAGATTGTGAGAGTTATCAAGATGTGGACTTTTCAGTCTGGGAAAACCTGGGTTGTTAGTCCCCTACTACAATATCTGATACATTATCTATATTTTGGACACAACCATTTATTGATTTCTTAAACTTCTTTGGGGTTCTTTTATTTCTCAAAGTCTTAAAGAACTGGGACACAGAATAGTAAGACTTTGTGTTTCTTAGATCAACTGTTGAATATCTGGAACATAGGGGAGATTATTTTGAAGGGATCTGCATTTTCCTACCTGGACATGTTATGCTCAAGTTATCAGGATGGTTTCCCCCTTTCTTTCCTTTTACTTGAAAACAATTGGCTGGTTTGTTTTGTTAAATTTGCCTTTGCACTGATAGTTGAGGAATGCTTAGTGACAAGAATATAACATTTGTAATCCATTTGAAACTTTCTCCACTGGTGAAAGGGAATGGTTGTGTGGTAATAATAGCTTCATTTTGGTGAGCACTTACTCTTTAAAAAACACCTTACATGAACTAACTGAATCCTGAAACAGCTGTGATTCCAGGTACCTATTATTGTCCACACTTAAAAGGTGAGAAAACTGAGATTCAGGTAAGTTGTAATTTATTGAAGTTAACAAATCTAAACTGGCATTTGAAGTATGGTGCCCCTAAATCAGAGTCCCTGTTTTTCCCATGCAAATGGTGACTTCTGTGGTTCAAACAGCTAACATTTCTAGTTTATTTGAATATGAGTACTGCTTATGGTCCTAAAGATTTCAAGTGAAAATACACTTAGATGTCTGGCTTTTTGCTTTCAATTCCTGGCTTTCTTCCCATACAGAATAATTGGATCATTTCTTCAACAGATATGAAACAAGTACTTTACTTACTGCTATATTTTCCCCCAACTTTAAAAGTTCCTGCTTATTGGGACAATGTTTTATTTCCAGTTCTTGTGAAACAAAGATGCATCTTTATCGCTAAAATAAAAACACAATGACAGTTATAAAATTTCCATGGATCTGGATAGTCCAGGCAATAAGAAAGAACATTTCAATGAAGGCATGGCATTTAACAGAATGTACTCATGAAACTACAATTTTAAATAATGTGAACTACAATATGTGTGTATTTACATCAGTATATAATATTTAAAAATTTATAACTTCTTTTTAAGTATAAAAAGTATGCAGATCTTATTTTTTCATGATTTATTAGCATTGACACTCTTTTGCAGTCTCTAAACAAAACTACAAAATTATGGGTATATTACAAACATTTATTGCTTGTCTACTATGTGAATTTAATCTTCGCAGAAATCTACGAAGTAAATAATTTCTCCCATGTACTAACGCAGAATGTAGAGTTCACTGGGGTTAAATTATACAATTAAGAAATGTAGGAGATGGTATCGAGGACCATACCCATACTGAAATCTGGGTTAATCTGACACCATTAGGGCATGCTATATTAGAATTATTCCAGAAATTTCTCTATTTTTGAATTGTTTTGGGTGCTATATTGTATATTAGAGTAGATCTAATTAACTCGGGCAAGTTGACCACTTATGGCCTTATTTAAATTATGCAACACATTGGTAATCTAGATTCTATAATGGAGGTTTTTATGTGACTTTCACCACCTAAGCTACCCATATGCTACTAATTAGGAGTTTGAAAAATGTCTGAATTATTAACTTAATTTTCCTATTTTTATTTGTGTTTTAGGCATTTCATAAATGTGGTCTATTTCCAAATTCTATCGTTACTGAAAGCCATCTTCCAACCATAGAAAGTTAGATGAAATTTTCTGCAGAAGACAGTTTATCTTAATTAATTATGTGATTTTAATATCTCTTCTCTCTAGACACTCAATATGTTTATTCTTCTGCTCAATTGTTGTTTTCCTCTCTCTCAGTTGTTTTTTTTTTTCCAGTAATAGGAACTGAAAGTTACCCAAATATTAATGAGAGTTAGAGAAATTGCAAATTATGTATCAACTAATGATAACTATGTTTCTTTGTATATATGGAGTATTAACAGCTCCAAAACTTTTTAACACAAGAAAAGGTTAGTTTGAAACGATTTTGGAATGTAAATAGGTTCCAACCTAGTTAAATGTGAACTCATATTGACAGTTGATATTAAATAAGCAATTTTCATTTTGCATACATCAGACTTAATCAGAAGCACAATTAAGTTTGCATCATTTATTGAATCAACAGACTTGTAAAAGCATGAGTAAGCATATGATTAAGCAATTTTCAAAAGAATTATTATCCTAATATTAAACATAAATATCAAAAATTATACTTTGACTTAGAGCATTTGTCTTAAAGATTCTTTCCACCATCCCTCTGAGGGAAGAAGAGACTTATTTCAGCTTATGAAATAGAAGAGTATGGAAATTACGTTAGTTGCTTTTTGTAAATGTAAAAATATTTTAATCAGTAAACTGAACAATTTGAAAAATGGAACACAATGCATCTTTCCCAAGCAGAGTATTTGTTGAATTTACATCTTAACTGGGTTATGAAATACTGACAAATTTCACCTTGAATTTACATTTCACCTTAGCCTCTAACATGAAACCTGTAACATTTATGTCGGATTCTCTTTATGGTCCCCCATAAAGTCCTGGTTCCTTTTTATTTTTAACGTTTGGAACTTCTCTCTTATAAAACATTTTATAACAAAATAATAAAAATGTTATAATGAAATTCACATTTTAGAAATGTGCCATTGGATGACTCTTTGACAAATATTCATGTTATTTCACTTGCTTTTGCCTCATAATCCTTTACACCTCTGTGTTAAACAACATTTCTTTTGACCTGGCGTTCAATCCACAATTTTCTCACCATATTCTGGTTTCAACTTTTACTGTAAAGAATCAATTAGTAACTATTTTAGGTTTCTGGGACATATGGTGTCTGATACAACTACTTAACTCTGCCATTATAGTGGGAAAGTAGCCATAGAGAATATGAAAGTAAATGAGCATGACTGTTTTCCAATAAAATATTATTTATGGACACTCAAATTTTAATTTTATATTTATATGTCATGAAATAGTATGCTTTGGATTTTTCCAATGTTTCAAAAATGTAAAATTCATTTTTAGCTCCAAGGCTGTACAAAAACTGATAGCAGCATAGATTTGATCAGCAGGGCTTGGTTTGTTGATCTTTGCTATAATCTAAAAGATAATAAAATCACAGAATTTCAGAAAAAGTTCTAGAGAGTATCTCATCTAAAGTGTTTTTTTTTTTTTTTTTTTTTTTTTGTCACAAAGGTGACTAAAGATCAAAAATAAAAGACCTAAGTGGTTTAAAAAATGTCATATGGCATGTCAGAGGATCTGTCCTGGTCAACTGGTAGTGGTTGCCTGGAGGATTGTGTTGGGATAGGACTATGAAGTCCAATCTGAGTCTCATGGGAGGAAAGTCATGTTGTGATTGATTGAAGATGTCTGCTTAGTACGCTACAATGGAATCATACCAAGGGAGTATTTAATGTTTGCAAATTCACATTTTTGTGCTCTGCTAAGGAACAGATTGGAGGATAGGAAGGATCAGAGAAACAGAAATCAAGATTGTGTGAATGGCAGCTTGGAAATGAAAAAGAGAACAAATGAATGAGCAATTAAAATATTGCAGACTCTTCCAATTGCCATTTCATGCAATGAATACATGCCTCTAAGTGAGTGTAGGAACCTTGATAGAATTTCCTACTCTCTCAGTCAGGAACATATCTCCATACAGAGTATGATTCTAGGCTTTAAAGCTACTTTTCTTTTCTTCCCCGCTTCCACCCCCCCGCCCACCCTCTCACCCCCCCACCCAGTGCAACATGTCTCAGATGCAAGCTACCTATGGTAGTTTGCAGTGTTCAATTAGGGTGGGGGAAACACAGTGTGTTTCAATAGGGGAAGCAAATTTGGCAATATTGAATGTTTTGAAACATGTTTATTAGGTTTTCATATGCAGTTTTCCACAAGGCAATTTTGACTTGATACATTGTCATCAATATTATGTACTTACAAGTCACCCCCTTGAAAGATCTATCTCTACTGTACATCATAAATGTTATATCCTCTAACAAGCCCAAGGTAACATCAGGCATTAAAAACTCATTGTTAACTTTAATTAGTACTCTCACCTGCAAGAGTGCAAGTGATTGAAGATTGCAGCAAATACTTATCCCGTTCCTTTAAGAATGACTCTCTAGACTCATTCCTTATTCTTCTCAGGCTTTGCTAACTGGAGTACAGGAGCAGTCAGCAGGCCCAGAGAGTATGTTTTACCTTTCTGATAACTTTATTGGATGATCAAACCACTGGTTTACCTTGGTCATTTGAATGTCTGTACCAAGTGCTCACTCTGCTAGCCACCCTACAGAAAGAAAGGGATCAGGCCAACAGGAGTTCAAACAATGACCCATAACTCTAGCATTATAAGCTCAGGCCCTAAACTAGGGTCATTCTCAGTCTAGGTCTAGTTGTCAGCTCATAACTATACTAGTCACAACTTACGCGTTCATGTGTTATACCTGCATGTTTTTGCTTCTATCTTAGGGGATTTTGTTATCAGAGATGGAACATGTACACAGGCAGATAAGAATTGTAAATATAATCCCCTTCTTGCCTTCAGAAATTTCTGTAAAGCCTTTGAAAAATGCAAAAGTGGCTTATTTTAAGTAAAAACTGGAATATTAATCAGGAATTAAAGATACCTGGCTGGTATTTCAGATTCTGCCTTGGATTGCTGGTCATATTCAACATCTTCTTTATCTGTGGCATGAAGAGACTACTGTGTCTATCTCTTTTGGCACAAAAGCGATGAAGATAAATGATACACTGTGCTTCAGTATAATTCCTTTGTTAATTACAATATTATATAAACATCATGATAATAAACATTTTGCTCTACCATCATTATTATCTGTGGTAATAAGATATGACAGATAAGCTTATTTTCCTCAATTAGTTTTAATTTAACAGCAGACACCCCTTTCTTGTTACAGCCTGTAACTATCTGCTAAGTACACCCTTTCAAATTATTGGTTGGGTAAGAAAGAAAATTCAGTGCCCTTCCTGTATATTAACTTGATAATATGGCACAAATAATCTTTGTGTTATAAATAGTTCCCTTTCATACCAGATGCAACTAGAAAGTCAAAGAAAATAATGTTGTAGATGAAGAGAGGCATTATTTCTATTTTCTGGAGTGAGCACAGTGCTGCCAGTGTTCAACATTTTTTTCCCGTTTCATGACTTCCACTGACACTGACTCATTGTGCAGCCCTGGTGATTTTCCATGAGAGGCTTGCCAACAATTAAAGGACCATATTTTTCTTGGGGCAAAGAGAAATGATGGCTCTTTTTTACAACCTGAAAATTCAATAATTTCTAAATTTGTTTTTCAGAAAATTAATGCTATAGACCAAAGTAAATGTCTTTCTAAAATTTTAACTTTGCTTTTTGGGGGATGGGGGACGAGGGGAAGGAGAGCATTAGGACAAATACCTAATGCATGCGGGGCTTAAAACCTAGATGACAAGTGAATAGGTGCAGCAAACCACCATGGGCACATGCATACCTATGTAACAAACCCACACATTATGCATATGTATCCCAGAACTTAAAATAAAATATTTTCTATTAAAAAAATAAAATCTTAAGTATTTTTTTAAATTATATTACTATAAGGTAGGATTTGTAAAATAAAGCATTATTGAAATATAATACCCCTGTAAAAACTGCACTTATTGTAATTATATAATTATTTGATTTGGTCTTTTATTTTCCATATATATTATGCTATTTTTCTACTTTTTTCCAAAAGTGTATGTTTTAACAAAATTGTTTTGTAACTTGACACTGAAAAATTAAATAAAAAACTAACATATATCTTGAATTTTATTTTTAAATATATGCATTTAATTTGGGAAGACTATATAGCAATATGTTTATAGCAGTAGAAGTCACTGCTGTTTTGTGAGACCAAGGTAATTTGTTTTTTTAAAAAGAAAATCTTTTTTGTAATTTCTATGTTATCTTCAGCTAATGCACATAACTTTTATAATCAAGAGGAAAGCTATAAAAATTACAGAGAATTCCAGTCCCCTAAATTGCAGTATTTGTCTCCTTTGGGTACAATTGAATTTTTACAAATCAAATTCATTTCTCTCGGCATATTGAAATTACTTCTCTATGGTTTCATAGTTATTACTACATCCAGCCTAGGTTTTGCTAGAGCCAAATCCAGATTTGGGCACTCATGGACATTTATTCATTTGACTTAGTTTTGTAGAAATATCTCTGTTTACATAGGGATGAACTGGGGCAGTGTTTCCCTGTGTTCTAAAAGTTATGATTCTCTCTCACAGCACAATATTAGTCCATTTCTCCTTCTAAAAAGGCCCCATGACTTATTGGTATGAACCAAATTAATGTGTTTCTGGAAATTAAGTCTTTATTTCCAACTATCTGCCGTGCTCATTAAAGAATCATATGCTAATTCATTGTCAGACATCCTAGTAGTTTTCAAAATGTGAACTTTTTATTAGCCTCAACAGATTCATTTGTGGACTGGTTAAAATGCAGATTCTTAGGTTTCAATCCAGTCTTTTGAGTCAGCATGAATGGAAAATGGGTTGTGCTCTTCAAGTGATTTATTCTCATGCATACCTTTCAGTTCAGACAGTCTCAACTTTTCTTTCAAGAGCCGGACCCCATTCTGCAATTAAAAATTTAGGTAGAATTCTAACATATAAAATAACTAAAAAGAAGTCACTCTGGCTTAAGAGAGTTTTAAAAGCTTTACCTGTTAACTCTTCTTCCCCTGACCTCTGCTATCCAAAGTAACCCCTTGTCTTCATCTATTGTGGGCTGCTACAATAGAATACCTGATACTGGGTAATTTGTGGAAAAAATAGATATTTATTTTCTCACGGTTTTGGAGGTTGGAAATCCAATATCAAGACAGTGGCAGATTGGGGCCCAGTCTCTCTGCTTCCAAGATGATGCCTTGAATACTAAGTATTCTGGAGGGGAGGGATGCTGTATCCTCACAGGCCAGAAGAACAGAGAGGGCAAACCCACTTCTGCAGTTTTTCTTATAAAAGCATTTAACCATTCATGAGGGCAGAACCTTCATCACCTAAACACATTCCATTAGACCCCACCTCCTAACATTGCTACATTGGGGATTAAATTTCTAACACATGAATTTTGGAGGGAACATATTTAAGCCATAGCACTCCTGAAACACCACAGTTTGGGAGCCACTGATAATTCAACATCTTCAAGAATTCAGAGGTCCAGAGTTCCTGACCTAAGCAATGGAGCCCATTAGAGTCTAATCTTCATAATGGCCGGAATTGCTTCTGTTTTGTCATTGACTCCCTCATGCATAGAACAGTGCCAGGCACACAGCAGATTCTCAGTATCTATTTGGTGAATGAATAGAAGAATACAATATATAATAATTGAACCCACATTTTTATCATTTTTCTGACTATGATATTTAATTTTTAGGTTACTCATTTGTCAGATGAGGTTTGGATTAGATGGTCTCTAATGTTCCTTCTTTCTAAAGACAGAGCATCCTGTAGTTGAAATTCTGTTGTGGTGTCACAAAACCAATGTTGAAATTCAGTGTCTACAACACTTGAGACTTGGCTGTGATCTTCAGTTTTCATCATATAGAAGTTAGTACTTTTGGAGTGCAGATTATGTTCTGTTAAAATATTTGTTTCAATTTTAGTAGCAAAATGATATTCACTTATTATTTTTTTAATTTAAACCATAGAGAAAGGTACAGAGAAAAGTAAAGTCCCTCCCTTTGAATCCTTTTCTCAGGAAATAGCCTTTACTTATTTGGTTTGTTTCTTTTCTAGCATTTTAGTGTGCATAGAGTGGTTATTCTTAGACATCTATCATATCAGAGATCTTCAGATTAACTATATCAATAGTCGTTTTGCTGATCCAAAAACATTCTCAGGAAAGAACAAGATAAATCCATTAGTCTAAAGCAATTTCTACCCAAATTAGAGATAATTTGGAAAAAATAAAATAAAATTCCAATGAATCACTCTTTATTCTAAAAGGAAAACATTGCTTTGGCCTTTACTTACAGAAATACACAATAAAAAATGTAAAAGTCACTCAGAATCTCAAATTCTAAATAGACTACATTTTAAATGGTAACTTCCTCTATGTTATGGCTTGAATATGTCTCCAAAATTTATTGGTTAGAAACTTCACCTCCAAAGCTCCAAAAACACCTCCAAAGTGTTGGGAGGTGGGGTCTAACGGGAGGTGCTTAGGTCATAAGGGTTCTGCCCTCATAAATAGACTAATGCCACTATAAAAAGGACCTGTCATAGCGGGTTCATTCTCTTTTGCCCTTCCTCCTCGCGCCATGTGAGGAACAGCAAGAAGGCCTCCACTAGATGCTAGCACCTTGAAATTAAACTTCCCAGTCTCCAGAACTGTGAAAGAACTCATTCCTCTGCTTTTGAAATTAGTCAGTCTCTGGTTACTATAACAAATATCTAAAAATGTGGAAGCAACTTTGAAACTGGGTAATGGAGAGAGACTGGAATAGTTTTGAAGTGAATGCTGAAAAAAGCCTTTATTTCCATGAATGGAGCATTAAGGGTAATACTGGTGAGGGCTCAGAAGAAAAGAAGAGCTGTAGGGAAAATCTGAATCTTCTTGGATATTATTTAACAGGTCATGACAAGAAGGCTCATAGAAATATAGACAATAAAGGTCATTCAGATGAGGTCTTAGATGGAATGAGGAATATCTTATTGGAAACTGGAGGAAAGGCCATTCTTGTTACAAAGTGGTGAAGAAATTAGCTAACCAGTTACGGTGGGGCATATTTGTAGTCCCAGCAATTTGGGAGGCTAAAGTGGGTGGGTAGCTTGAGGCCAGGAGTTTGAGACCAGTCTGGGCAACAAAGTGAGACCTCATATATACAAAAAATACAAAAATTAGCCAGGCATGGTTGTGCACACTTGAAGTTCCAGCTACTTGGAAGGCTGAAGGAGGAGGATCGCTTGAGTCCAGGGGCTGGAGGTTGCAGTGAGCTGAAATTGTGCCACTGCACCCATCCTGGGCGACAAAGCCAGATCCAGTCTCAAAAAACAAAACAGAAAAGTTAAAAATAAATAAATAAATTGGCTAAACTATGTTCCTGTTCTAGAACTTTGTGGAGGGCAGAACTTAACACCATGAATTAGGATATTTGGCAGATGAAATCTCTAAGAAACAAAGCATTCAGAGTGCTATGTGACCTCTCTTAACTGCTTGTAGTAATGTGAAAAGGGAAAAATGATTTAAAGATGAATTTATGATCAAAAGGGAAACAAAACGTAGAGATTTGGAAAACTCAATCTGGCCATGTAAAAAATAAAAAATAAATGTTTGGGAGAGAAAACCAAGGATGTAGCTAAGCTGCCATTTGATGAGAAGAATAGAAGGAAGTTGGGTGCTATTTATAAGACAGTGGGAGAATGACCCCAAAAGGCATTTTAGAGATCTTTGAGGCTGCCCCTCCCATCACAGGCCCAGAGTGCCAGAGCCTTGAGGACAGAATGGTTTGGAGGAAGGGACCTAGGGGACTCATTGGACCACAGGGCTCACTGCCCAAGGCTGCTTTAAGTCCCTCCTCCCCACATTTCACCACAATGCTCCTCAGTCACACTAGTTGTGGTTCAGGGTCCAGGTATGGCTTGGGCAGTAAGCCTTGGTAATATCTAACTGGTGCTAATTCTGCAGGTATGCAGGGCACAAGAGCTGGGGAGGCAGGACTTTCTCCATCTAGATTTCGAAGGATGCCCAGCTCTCTGATTTCTCCGTCTCTCTTTCTTATTGCAAAATCGACATTTAAAAATAAAAGCAAAAACAAAACATATGTCACATTTTTTAATCCATTCATCCTGAGATGGACACTTAAGTTGATTTCATATTTTGGCTATCGCGAATAGTGCTGCAATAAACAAGGGGATGCAGATGTCTCTTCAACATACTGATCTTATTTCCCTTGGGTATGTACCCAGTAGTGAAACTGCTAGATCATATGATAGTTCCATTTTTAATTTTTTGAGGAAACTCCATACTGTTTTCAAGAATGGCTGTACTAACTTACATTCCCACCAACGGTGTATAATACTTCCCTTTTCTCCACATCCATTTGTTACTTTTTGTCTTATTGATGATAGTCATTCTCACTAGGACAAGGTGATATCTTATTGTGGTTTTCATTTGCATTTCCTTGATGATTAGTGATGTTGAGCATTTTTTTTTTTTTGTATACTTGTTTGTAATTTGTATGTCTTCTTTTAAGAAATGTTTACTAAGGTCTTTTGCCCATTTATTAAATTGGATGATGTATTTTGCTATTGAGTTGTGTTCCTTATAGATTCTGGATATTAACTACTAAGTTCTTGTTAGATGCATAATTTGCAAATATTAACGTTTTTTACTATTCTGTAGATTGTCTCTTCACTCTGTTGATTGATTTCCTTTGCTGTGCAGAATCTTTTTAGTTTGATGTAATTCCACTTGTCTATTTTTGCTTTTGATGCCTGTGCTTTTGGTATCTTATCCAAAAAATCCTTGCCCAGACCAAAGTCATTTACACGATGGAATACTATTCAGCCATACAAAAAATGAAATGCTGTCATTTACACAATATGAATGAACCTAAAGGACAGTATGTTAAGTGAAATAAGCCAGACATAGAAAAAAATATGCCTGATCTCATTCATATGTGGAATCTAAAGAATCTCCTAAAAGTATAGAGTAGAATATTAGTTATCAGAGGCTGAAAAGGATAGTGGGGAGGGATAAGGAGAGACTGGTCAACAGGTACAAAGTTACCCATTGATCAGAGAAATAAGTTCTGGTATCCTATTGCACAGTAGGGTTACTATGGTTAACAATATTGTATATTTCCAAATAGCTAGGAGAAAGATTTCAAATTTTTTCACCGTAAAAAATGAAGACCATATTAGTGATGAATATTCTAAATGCTCTGATTTGATTATTACACAATGTATACATGTATCAAAACATCACACTGTACCCTATAAATATGTATAATTATTATGTGTCAATTAAAAACAAAACAAAAACCAAAATACTTAAAAAGCTAAAATCACCTATAATCATAACATTGAGTATTAGTCACTATCAACATTCCAATACACAGGTACATGTAAGTGTGTACATGGATATGTTTCTATGTTATATGTATATACATCCTCTATGTGACTGGCATGTAGAACATGTTTCATTTTATCCTTAGGCTATAGCCGACATTTATCGTTTCCTCCCTTTACCACCGTTCTTGATTTCCTTCATTCTCAGTCAGGTGGTTGAGTTACGCAAGCCTTCACAACCAGAGTGTCTGAGCACTTGTTGGACTGCGCTTACTGCAGTTTCTCATTTACAATTACCACTGCACCTGCGAGTACCAAGAGATTCCTGAACCAAAGATTATGATTTCCAACTCCCAGCTCCTCAAGGTAATCAGGATCAGTAACTCCTGCAAATACAGTAACTTTACTCCTTGCTTGCCCACTGGTGTGAGAAGTCCTAAATAACCAGATGGTGGTCATAGCTTAAAGTTCAAAGTAACTTTTACTGAATAGTATTAAAGTTCCAATAACAGGAACCTGAACTTCCAATCCAAGAATTTCTAAATTCGTAAGGACAGAAAGCAAATTATTCAAGTAGGTCTCTAGCAGTTTTGGTAAGAATAGTTACTCCTATTTTCATCCTTGGTTCTCAACTCATGTATTCTAGTTGCTTGGGGACACAGCAGTGTATGGTGGCCTTTATTCAATGAACATGTGGCATTTTGTAAGACAGTCATCAAACCATACAGGGTGTCATTCATACATGCTCCTTTGTTGCTCTGCTGCTCTTGTTATTAAATCTCAGGGCTGGTTTTCAGAATGGTTTCCCCATGGCTATAGGAGATTAAGACCATGAAATGGTTCCATGGAGCCCAAATGACTTTCACAGTGCATCTTGAGTTGATGGTTAATTAGCCTGAGACTGTTAAACTTTTTCCCCAAAGCTTCTAAAGGTTTGGTAAAAAGTAGTTAACTTAACAATTCTTATAACTACCATTGTACATGTATCATTTACCTAACCTAGTACCACATGAGCCAATGCTTTGCCTTCCACTTCCATGTTATCCCAGTCCACCATTGCTGAGCATCTTGATGATTGGGAAGCATCCACTACTAGGGATTATCTTCATCTACTGACCACTGGCCAAGGGATCCTGATTGCTGTCTGACCAGTGAGTGATCCAGTTCTAGAATCCCACCCTGAGAATACGATATTTACATCCATTTCTTGTACCAGCTGTCTAGGCTCTGTTCCTGTTAAGAACAGAGCATAAAACAATGGCCCTTTTGCAGGTAGCCTATTTTGAAAAGTGATCCCAGGGATTAGGAATGGGGCGTGGAATACTGAGAAGACTGAAACAGGGAAAGGGGGGAAGGTAATAGGAGAGTGGATTTTTTTAAAATTAATTAATTTATTTATTTTTATTATTATACTTTAAGTTCTAGAGTACATGTGCATAACGTGCAGGTTTGTTACATATGTAAACTTGTGCCATGTTGGTGTGCTGCACCCATCAACTCGTCAGCACCCATCAATTCGTCATTTATATCAGGTATAACTCCCAATGCAATCCCTCCCCCCTCCCCCGCCATGATAGGCCCCGATGCGCGATGTTCCCCTTCCCGAGTCCAAGTGATGTCATTGTTCAGTTCCCACCTATGAGTGAGAACATGCGGTGTTTGGTTTTCTGTTCTTGTGATAGTTTGCTAAGAATGATGGTTTCCAGCTGCATCCATGTCCCTACAAAGGACGCAAACTCATCCTTTTTTATGGCTGCATAATATTCCATGGTGTATATGTGCCACATTTTCTTAATCCAGTCTGTCACAGATGGACATTTGGGTTGATTCCAAGACTTTGCTATTGTGAATAGTGCCGCAATAAACATACGTGTGCATGTGTCTTTATAGCAGCATGATTTATGATCCTTTGAGTATATACCCAGTAGTGGGATGGCTGGGTCATATGGTACATCTAGATCTAGATCCTTGAGGAATTGCCATACTGTTTTCTATAATGGTTGAACTAGTTTACAATCCCACCAACAGCGTAAAAGTGTTCCTATTTCTCCACATCCTCTCCAACACCTGTTGTTTCCTGACTTTTTAATGATTGCCATTCTAACTGGTGTAAGATGGTATCTCCACCCCAAATCAACAGAATATACATTCTTCTCAGCACCACATCGCACTTATTCCAAAATTGACCACATAATTGGAAGTAAAGCACTCTGCAGCAAATGTAAAAGAACAGAAAGTATAACAAACTGTCTCTCAGACCACAGTGCAATCAAACTAGAACTCAGGACTAAGAAACTCAATCAAAACCGCTCAACTACATGGAAACTGAACAACCTGCTCCTGAATGACTACTGGGTACATAACGAAATGAAAGCAGAAATAAAGATGTTCTTTGAAACCAATGAGAACAAAGATACAACATACCAGAATCTCTGGGACACATTTAAAGCAGTGTGTAGAGGGAAATTTATAGCACTAAATGCCCACAAGAGAAAGCAGGAAAGATCTAAAATTGACACTCTAACATCACAATTAAAAGAACTGGAGAAGCAAGAGCAAACACATTCAAAAACTAGCAGAAGGCAAGAAATAACTAAGATCAGGGCAGAACTGAAGGAGATAGAGACACAAAAAACCCTCCAAAAAATCAATGAATCCAGGAGTTGGTTTTTTGAAAAGATCAACAAAATTGACAGACCGCTAGCAAGACTAATAAAGAAGAAAAGAGAGAAGAATCAAATAGACGCAATTAAAACTGATAAAGGGGATATCACCACCGACCCCACAGAAATACAAACTACCATCAAAGAATACTATAAACACCTCTACACAAATCAACTAGAAAATCTAGAAGAAATGGATAATTTCCTGGACACTTACACTCTTCCAAGACTAAACCAGGAAGAAGTTGAATCCCTGAATAGACCAATAGCAGGCTCTGAAATTGAGGCAATAATTAATAGCCTACCAACCAAAAAAGTCCGGGACCAGATGGATTCACAGCTGAATTCTACCAGAGGTACAAAGAAGAGCTGGTACCATTCCTTCTGAAACTATTCCAATCAGTTGAAAAAGAGGGAATCCTCCCTAACTCATTTTATGAAGCCAACATCATCCTGATACCAAAGCCTGGCAGAGACACAACAAAAAAAGAAAATTTTAGACCAATATCCCTGATGAACATCGATGCAAAAATCCTCAATAAAATACTGACAAACCGGATTCAGCAGCACATCAAAAAGCTTATCCACCATGATCAAGTGGGCTTCATCCCTGGGATGCAAGGCTGGTTCAACATTCACAAATCAATAAACATAATCCAGCATATAAACAGAACCAAAGACAAGAACCACATGATTATCTCAATAGATGCAGAAAAGGCTTTTGATAAAATTCAACAGCCCTTCATGCTAAAAACGCTCAATAAATTCGGTATTGATGGAACGTACCTCAAACTAATAAGAGCTATTTATGACAAACCCACAGCCAATATCATACTGAATGGGCAAAAACTGGAAAAATTCCCTTTGAAAACTGGCACAAGACAGGGATGCCCTCTCTCACCACTCCTATTCAACATAGTGTTGGAAGTTCTGGCTAGGGCAATCAGGCAAGAGAAAGAAATCAAGGGTATCCAGTTAGGAAAAGAAGAAGTCAAATTGTCCCTGTTTGCTGATGACATGATTGTATATTTAGAAAACCCCATTGTCTCAGCCCAAAATCTCCTTAAGCTGATAAGGAGAGTGGATTATTGACCTGGTCACCCAGTGGAGCCCCATTCCTCTGTGGAGCCTGCAGAATAGTCTTCAGTGTGGTCCACCTGAGGACAGACAAGGGGGTCAATTACCACTACATGTTTCTTCAGGCTATTAGAATCCCTAGTAATTTAATTCTCCCTCTAGACCATTCCTGAACAGCATAGTCTAAATCTTCTATCATCAGTGTCTGGCACAAAACTTTGAACACAGAAGGTACTTAATAATAAATAATTATTGAAAGAATGAATCCATGAATGTGCTCTGCTCTACAGTTATTCTGGGCAGAGAATGGAGTTACTGAAATGCACAGTGTACATTGTCTTTCTCTTGGGTAAACTATAAATATTAACTTATGTCTTTTCCCCTTTTAACTAAAAAGTGTCAAATTTATTTTCTACCTTTTGACCACAGCTACACTGATGAAGTGGGCACTTCAGTGTCTTCCGTCCTTATTCTCTCTATGCATTTGGGCAAGTTGTTTAATTTCTCTGTTTCTCTGTTTCAATGCCTATAAAATGCTGATAGTTCTAGCACCTGCCCTGCATGACTATCATGAGAATGATAAATAGCAAGCCACAGAATATACTTTGCAAATAGGTACATGTTCCCAAAATGAGGCACTTTGTTCATAATATATAGTAACAAAAGCACCGTTTGGGAAGGGGAAATACTTGTGAGTATCTCACAGCTCCCGTATCATTCTGAGTATATATTATCAGAGGCAATGCTGAAAATATTTAACAACTCTCTGACCTGGACATTGATTAAACAGAGTAGTCAGTAGTTATTAACCATCATTATAGCCATACTGGTGTGTGCAGGCTGAATATAAGCATGCAACTCCTTCAGAACATTCCCAAAACACAGGATTCCTCTGGTTCCCTCCTAATCCCACTCCCTATCTGCAGGTTTATCACATCATGGGGTGGTTCAGGATCATGCATAACTCTATGAAGGCAGATTCAGATGGAGACAGGCTCCTGAATGGTTGATAACAGAGAAATGATAGTTGCTTCTGAGCAATAGCATTGATTATGGTCAGGGGGAACCACAGAGGCCACTCTTAGGCATTCTCCTTACAATTTCAGGATATCAGGTGTGCTACTATTGAGAGGACATGGGTCTCCTTGCCCATGACACTGTCAGACCCACCTGGAGTCCACACCTCAATTCTGCTCCCTCAGCTTTGAGGGACTTCCACCTCCCCTTACATAAGAGCCAAATGTCGGGGCAGCTCTCAGGCTACTGCCATGGCAGTCTGACTGCATGGCTATCAGCTGAAGAGGAAAAGTTTCTTTTTATTATTGGGTTGGTGCAAAAGTAATTGCAGTTTACTTTCAATGGCAAAAACCACAATTACTTTTGCACCAACATAATAACTGTTGTGGACTGAATGTGTGTGTCCCCCACACAAATTCATATGTTGAAATCCTAACCCCTAATATGATGGAATTGGAAGGTGAGGCCTTCGGAAAGTAATTAGGTCATGAGGGTAGAGCCCCTGATGGGCTTAGTGTCCTTATAAGAAGAGGATGCAAGTCAGCATTTCCTCTCAGCTCTCTTTGCACCCTATGAGGATACATCTGGAAGGCAGCTGTCTGCAACCTGAAAGAGAGCCCTACAAGAACCTGACCATGCTGGTACCCAGATCTCAGATTCCTACCCTCCAGAACTGTGAGAAATAAATTTCTGTTGTTTAGAAGCCACTCAGTCTACGGTAATTTGCTATAGAGGTTTGAACCAAGACAGGAGGCACAACAGTAACTACCATAGAAAGCTTACAGACATCTGATTTCGGAATAGGGGCAAACTTTTATGCACTGCCTCAGTTGATGAAACCAATAGCTAAACTATAACAAATTCCTACTCCATGATTGCAGGATCAATGGGTGCATTGGAAAGGGAATGACAAAACTCTTTGCATAATCTTTTTGCCTTTCTAAGTTCTCAATCTTCAAAGCTGAAAGCATGACCTTGTAAATTTGAATCCCCAAAGACCATTCAAGATCTGTGCTGCTGGATTTTCTAAGTCTCCTCCCGCGAAGCTTATCGCATCAAAAAAGATTTTGAGATGTAATGGAAAGAATGTACAATTATAAGAGCTGATTTTATCTCTGGCCTGCTATTTTCTATCTGTGAGAAACTCAGCAAGGCATTCTACAGTTCTGAAAGCTTCTACTCTTCTTCTGTACCAAGATCTTCCTTATATACTTTATAGCCTAGTGGTACCAACTGGTGCACCATGATACTCTTGTACTCAGCATGAAGGGTTTTCCGGTGCATCAAGATGTATTCCCATACCCATGCCCAGTCCTCAAAGCAGCTCAGTTAGCTCTGGCTCTGTGGTGTTCATAACTTCAGGATTTAATGCTTCCGTCTGCCCTCTTTAGGAATTCTTTGAGGGCATGTTTGGAGAAATGAGGTCTAATGCAACATCTCAGAGTACCCCAAGATGAAAAGTAGCTTATGTAGCATTGGCACTCATGGCTTTACTACAGCAAGCTGAGGGTGGCCAAGGAGATCTGCCTTATCAGCCAGCTGCAGAATGTACAGCTTGTCATTGTGGACAAAGAACAAACAGAGCTGCCAGAGGAATCTGTGTTTCAGGTGTCCAAGGAGCATGTCATGATGCTCAAAGTATGGCCAATAGGGATGGAGGACTGGGAAGCTAGACGGGAGTCCTGACAGATGCAGCTGCAATTGGAGACCCAAATCTCTGTCTTCCCACGTGTGGTCTATACCTATCCTTTTGCAGTGGATAGTGCCCCTTTAGCGTTATCCAAACTGTCTGCAGAATTTCTTTAACCAAGCACATGTGTACTAGAAGTAGAAATTCCATCACTCCTTAAAAACATTTCACAGGCAGAGCCTGATAAGATTTATGATCTACTTTCATCATCAAAATATTTGTCAACAAGAGAGAGGAGCTTTTTAAAAAATTATACTCTAAGTTCAAAGATACATATGCAGAACATGCAGGTTTGTAACACAGGCATATACGTGCCATGGTAGTTTTCTGCACCCATCAACCCATCATCTACATTAAGTATTTCTCCTAATGCTATCCCTCCCCTAGGCCCCCACGCCCTGACAGGCCCCAGTGTGTGATGTTCCCCTCCCTGTGTCCATGTGTTCTCATTGTTCAACTCCCACTAATGAGTGAGAATATGAGGTGTTTGATTTTCTATTCCTCTGTTAGTTTGCTGAGAATGATGGTTTCTAGCTTCATCCATGTCCCTGCAAAGGACATGAACTCATCCTTTTTTATGGTTGCATAGCATTCCATAGTGTATATGTGCCACATTTTCTTTAATCAGTCTATCATTAATGGGCATTTGGGTTGGTTCCAAGTCTTTGTTATAGTGAACAGTGCTGCAGAAAACAGATGTGCGTGTGTGTCTTTATAGTAGAATGATTTACAATCCTTTGGGTATATACCCAGTAATGGGATTGCTGGGTCAAATGGTATTTCTGGTTCTAGATCCTTGAGGAATCACCATACTATCTCCCACAATGGTTGAAATAATTTACACTCCCACCACAAATTTTCTCAAGAAAGCCTCAAAACTAAGTGTAAAAGTATTCCTATTTCTCCACATCCTCTCCAGCATCTGTTGTTTCCTGACTTTTTAATGATCGCCATCCTAACTGGCATGAGATGGTATCAGTTTGTGGTTTTGTTTTGCATTTCTCTACTGACCAGTGATGATGAGCTTTTTTTCATATGTTTGTTGGCTGCATAAATGTCTTCTTTTGAGAAGTGTCTGTTCATATCCTTTGCCCACTTTTTGATGGAGTTGTTGGTTTTTTTCTTGTAAATTTGTTTAAGTTCTTTGCAGATTCTGGATATTAATCCTTTGTTAGATAGATAGATTGCAAAAAATTTCTCCCATTCTGTAGGTTGTCTGTTTACTCTGATAGTTTCTTTTTGCTGTGCAGAACCTCTTTAGTTTAATGAGATCCCATTTGTCAATTTTGGCTTTTGTTGCCGTTGCTTTTGGTGTTTTAGTCATGAAGTCTTCGCCCATGCCTATGTCCTGAATGGTATTGCCTAGGTTTTTTTTCCAGAGTTTTTTATGGGTTTAGGTTTTATGTTTAAGTCTTTAATGCACTTGAGTTAATTTTTGTATAAGGTGTAAGGAAGGGGTCCAGTTTCAGTTTTCTGCATATGGCTAGCCAGTTTTCCCAAAACCATTGAATAAATGGTGAATCCTTTCCCCATTGCTTGTTTTTTTCCAGGTTTGTCAAAGATCTAGATGTGTGGCATTATTTCTGAGGCCTCTGTTCTGTTTCATTGGTCTATATATCTGTTTTGGTACCAGGATCATGCTGTTTTGGTTACTATAGCCCTTGTAATATAGTTTGGAGTCAGGTAGCTTGATGCCGCCAGTTATGTTCTTGTTGCTTAGGATTGTCTTGGCTATATAAGCTCTTTTTTAGTTCCACATGAAATGTAGAGTAGTTTGTTCTAATTCTGTGAAGAAAGTCAGTGGTAGATTCATGGAGATAGCATAGAATCTATAAATTACTTTGGGCAGTATGACCATTTTCATGACATTCATTCTTCCTATCCGTGATCATGGAATGTTTTTTTCATTTGTTTGTGTCCTCTCTTATTTCCTTGAGCAGTGGTTTGTAGTTCTCCTTGAAGAGGTCCTTCACATCCCTTGTAAGTTGGATTCCTAGGTATTTTATCCTCTTTGTAGCAATTGTGAATGGGAGTTCACTCATGATTTGACTCTCTGTGTGTCTATTATTAGTGTATAGGAATGCTTGTGACTTTTGCACATTGATTTTTGTATCCTGAGACTTTGCTGAAGTTGCTTATCAGCTTAAGGAGATTTGTGGCTGAAACAATGGGGTTTTCTAAATATATAAGCATTTCATCTGCAAACAGAGACAATTTGACTTCCTCTGTTTCTATTCGAACACAATTTATTTCTTTCTCTTGCCTGATTGCCCTGGCCAGAACTTCCAATACTATGTTGAATAGGAGTGGTGAGAGAGGGAATCCTTGTTTTGTTCTGATTTTCAGAGGAATGCTTCCAGCTTTAGCCCATTCAGTATGATATTGGTTGTGGGTTTGTCATAAATAGCTCTTACTATTTTTGAGATATGTTCCATCAATACCTAGTTTATTGGGAATTTTTAGCATAAAGAGTTGTTGAATTTTATTGAAGGCCTTTTCTGCATCTATTGAGATAATCATGTGGCTTTGTCATTGCTTCTGTTTATGTGATGGATTATATTTATTGATTTGCATATGTTGAACCAGCCTTGTATCCCAGGGATGAAGCCGACTTGATCATGGTGGATATCCTTTTTGATGTGCTGCTGGATTCAGTTTGCCAGTATTTTATTGAGGATTTTCATCAGGAATATTGGCCTGAAATTTTCTTTTTTTTCTTGTGTCTCTGCCAGGTTTCAGTATCAGGATGATGCTGGCCTCATAAAATGAGTTAGGGAGGAGTCTGAGAGGAGCTATTAGAGCTTTGCAGATAAACGAGTTTTACAAATATTTGACTGGTAAAAAATTTTGTTTCAACATTTTTTATCACATACTTGAGCAAACAGGTGTTACAGGGAAGTTGTCTAATCTGATTTGAAGAGCTCGTCAATCAAAAACTCTTTAATATGAGTTGTGTCAAGTTACTATGTAAAGGTTAAACAAATTAAAGGTTTAGAGCTATCACTAATACTTTGTATTTGATTCTCCTAATGCTACAATAAAATGTAATAAAAATTTCCCAAGCCCATTTAGATACTCTCAAATCTCTCTCAGTTTACTTCAGTGTTCTGCAGAAATGTTTTGATTTTTATTTATCCCTTAATGGGAAGCAGTGTGGAGGATTGCCTTATAGGATAGTTTGGAGGCTCTACTGAGAAAATTTATAAGAACATTCTATGTAAGTAGCAACTTTTATATAACACTTATTAGCCACCCTCAACACAATTTCTTCCCTCCTCAACAGCCCAGCTGAGGCTCCAAATACTTCATCAATATCTGCCTTGTTCACACACACACACACACACACACACACGCACACACACACACACAGTGGCACATAAAAGCAGACAGGGGTATGCACGTTTGTTCAAAATATCGTGGAAGCTGGAATTTTTCTGGGTTCAGTAGACAGAAGGCAATTCCTACCAATATGATTGCCCCAAAAGACATGGTCTGAACAATTCCGCAGGCCAAAACCTGGACACATACAACTGCTTCTTTAGTTTATACCTTCCTCTCCCCCCCCTTTTTTTTCTTCATAGTGAAAACCTTTGAAGTCAATATGTCCATCCAGTTTTATCTTCTTAAGGATGTATTTTGTTTAAGCTTCTACAGATCGGGAGCAAGTTTGAGAACTCTGGAAAAAAGTATTTAGCAGTTGGATAACATAGATTTTATCCTCCTGTCCCAAGAGAATCAAATAATTTACTATTACTTTTCTGGCTCTCTAGAAAGTAGGTAAGGAAAACAGGGCATTCTAATCACAATTTCCATTTAAAACACAGGGACACTAAAGACATTGAAGAGACAATATAGCATACTGGCTCTGTCCATTTGGTATGTAAAATGTGCACTGAATCCACCTCCTTTTTTAAAATTCCTTTCCTTCTCTCTCTCTGATGTAACCTTAGTCTAAGCCATCATCATCTGTTACCTGTAGTACAGTTGTCTCCTAACTGGTCTCTCTGCTGTGGTTTCCATATTTGTGTCCCTGCCAAAATTCATACTGAAATTTAATTCTCATAGCTGGTGGTGTTCAGAGGTGAGGCTCTTTGGGAGGTGATCAGGCCATGAGAGCTCTACCTTTATGAATAAGATTAATGCTTTTATAAAAGAGGTGCAAGGGAACTATTTGTTCTCTTTTTTGCCCTTATGTCCTTTCTGCCATGTGAGGACGCAGTGTTCATCTTGTCTGGAGGAAGCAGGGTTCAAGGAACTATCTTGAAAGTAGACACCAGGCCCTTTCCAGGCCCCAAACCTGCTGGCACCTTGATCTCGGACTTCCAAACCTGCAGAACTGTGAAAAGTAAACTTCTACTATTTATAAATCACCCAGTCTATGGTCATTTATAGCAGTGGGCATGGACTGAAACACCCTGTTTCGATTGTTTACAATGTATTCCTCACATAATAACCAGATCACTCTTAAAAATATAAACCAGATTATATCAATCCCCTGATTAGAATCCTTCAGTGATTTCCCACCTTGCTTGGAAAGCAATCCAAGGTGTTTACGATGGTTTACTAGGTTGGATGGGATCTGGCTCAGCGAGGTTGCCCCCCACCTGCTGCTCTATGCTTAATGTGCTTCAGCCACACCGGGCTGATTACTGACTCTTGTCTGCCCGGAGCCTTCATACTTCACAGCGTGTGCACTTGCAGTTCCCTCTGCCTAGCATCTCCTTCTGACCCTCACACAGCTTCTTCCTTAGCAGCCAACTCGCCTAGTACAAAGAATTTCCACGGCCATCCTGATTAGAGCAGCCCTCCCGCACAGGCGCCTTTCACTATAAAACCGCTTTATTGCCATCATAGCACCATTTTTAGCACTCAGTCCAAACTATCTTGTTTAACTATTTGTTTCTGAATTTATTGTCTAACTTCTCCAAAGAAAGATAAACTCCTCGAGAGCAGGCAACTTGTCCTCCTTTCTCACCACTGAGTCCCCAGCAGCTGTGAGAGTACACGACCAATGGTACTCATGCAATAGTTATTTGCCGAATGAAGGAAGGAATGAATGAAGTAAGGGTACAATGCCACGCACTCTGAAATAGTTATAACAGCTTACTGGGTCAGTTTCCCCTGCTGGAGAGACAGAAAGAAAACAGGTAGAAATTGCTGAAATGCATGCTATGGTGAAAGAAAATAGAATTTTTAAAACTCCCAAATCACTATGCCAAAGGGAATGTTAAACTGGGGACGGAGTCACACAACGCTGCCCTTGTTTCTTTCCTTCCCCAAAAGAGAGCTGTAATTTCACAACCCTGTGTCAGAACCTCACCCATAAGCCCGGTTCCCACAACTAGGGAAGGCCACATATCTCCCCAGATGGCCTTCCTTACAAATTACTCACAAGGAAATTCCTTATGGTCCCTAAATCTTTCGGGATATATATTCTATCTATAAACTATCCCTAAAACCAAGTTCTGTTGAATCTCACCCTGAAATTGTCCATTACCGGCTTATCTTCACAGGTACAGCACAAGGATGAGAAGAGAAATCATCCTTTTGCCTACCCTGAGACAGATGCATAATTGACTTTTTCCTCTACTCTCCCTTTCACATGTAAAGTGCAGATTTACTGAGGCTAATCAGAGCCTCACAAGAATGTAGGGATTTGCCTCACTGCTTCCCTTCTCTTCCCTCTCTTTTATTCCCTTCTGCTTGCTCTTTGATCTTTAAATCCTGAAGCTCCTGAAACCCTATTCTGAAAAGCACAAGTCACAGATGCTCCTGGGGCCTGTGTTTTTCCCTCAGACTTTGATTACAGTAATCTCTATCCATCGAGACATCAGTCTCAGTCACTTTCTGGTTAAGACTACCAAATGGTGACTCTTCACCAGTGGGAAGTAGAGCCATCAAGAGAAAAGGAGGTAAAGAAACTTTTTAAAATGTTCACTCTACTAACAGTCAAGCTGGTTTTCAAATCTGAGGCTTTGAAATGCATGGTCTTTTCGTTGTACAGCACTGACTGTAAGTGGCAGGTTTCTTTCACTTAAGGCATTGTCTAATAGCATAGTGATTTATATTATTCCACAATTACGTAAAATGTCATCAACTCTCAATGGATCATTCATGGTGTTTGAGAGCCACATTTTTTAAAATACATATTGCACTTTTCTTCCTGTGAAATTATTTCAAGTGATTTGCCAAACCATGGGTCAGTGGTATGCTTATACCCTGATGAAATAAGGCTGTATCTGTAGTAAATTTCCCATATTCTGGACCACAAAGACATGTGAGGAGAAGATGGGTACAAAAAAATGCATTTGGTTGGAAATAAGGAACTAATTCTGGGAAACAAATTGAATTGCCTGATTGGAAGCTATCCCAGATTTTTAAAAGTTACTTGTCTTGTTTTTCTAAGACCAGCCGAGCGGGCGCAAAAGAACCAGCGGGTAGGCAAGTGTAACAGCAAAACTGCACAGTTTATTTTGGTAACCTAAGGTGTGCGGGAGAAGTCTGTCGGCCTCCGGCAAAGGAGGCCGGCAGAGTCCCCCCGCGGTGGGGCTCTCGGACGGACTTCCCACAGTCCCGACATCCCGACAGGACTGGGGCTGTAAGAGGGCCGCCGGCCTGTGAGAAGGCCGCCGGGGCTGTGAGAAGGCCGCCGGGGCTGTGAGAAGGCCGCCGGGGCTCAATGGCGGAGAGCAGCTTTTCTAGGAGTGGGAGGGCAATAGGTGGGGCATGGGCGTGTCAGGGGCGTTCCGCAGGTGCGACCAGGTAAATCTTGGTCTCTTCAGATTGACGTCACCTGGCACATGCCCAGTTGGTCTGCACCCTCCCTGGGCGCCGGCTGCATTTTCGCGCGCGCGGGAAGAGTTGGTGGTGAAGAAGAACCCAGAAGTGCACCATCTTGCCTCGGTTCGTCCAAACATTACTCTTTAAAATAAAAGGATGCTCTAATAAATTAGATGGCTACATATAAACCATGGATGATTTCACCTCTCATCTCAGGAAGGACAGCCACTGTTGTGTAAGAGGTAAATACTCTCCCTTCAACTGTTAAGTTCTCAATTCAGAATCACAGCCAAGCAAGTAGTGTCAAAGTCTACAAATGAATCCAAGTACTCACCGGGCAAGAATTGTCTTTATGTGTTCTATTGTTCGTAGTATCAGCTCTAATCAGTTCTATTATGCCAAGTATTTTGCCAAGTGCATCTGATATTATCTCATTTTGTTCTCATGGCAACCCTATTCGCCTATTTATTCTACTATGAAACTGAGTCTCAGAGAAGTGAATTGACTTGCCCAAGGTCACATGGTTAATAAAAATCAAATTTTAGAAACCAAACTTTAAGTGGTTCCATTATACTCCCTACCTTTGAGGAGCACTGTAGTATATAAGGCCATGTTCTCACAGTTGAGGAATGTGCTGACTCTTTTAAATGGAAAAAAAAATCTTACAGCTGGTTCATTTTTCTGGTAATGTTGCTTATTATAGGCAAAAGCATAAATCTAGTGTATGTTTCTTATACTTACAGCTCATATGAACTTGGGGACTGAAGTGGCCATTCAAATATTCAACAAGTGCTGATAGTGTTTTAGGATATTGAAATGAATTTAAACATTTTAAAAATGTTTAGAGAACTTGCAGACCTCAAAAGTATGTCCCTGGACACCTCAAGAACCTGCAGATTCCAATTTGGGTAACATCTTCAGCTGATCTGTTTGAATTGAAATGACAACATTACCGATTCATTAACTGTGTAAATTGGGTACCAGTTACTTAATTCTCTGTTTCTTCATCTATAAAATGGGAATAAAAAGAATGCTGCTCTCCTAGAGTTGTGAGGATTGAATGACAATGTATGTAAATTGCTCAACCCATAAAGTTTAAGTGAAAAGCTCTATGAATATTTTCTGCATTATTCATATGCTTATTAGGTGATTATGGTATGCTGAGTGAGGAAAGCAGAGATGCAGGCAACTAATATTACCCAGGGAAAAGTACTTTGTATCTTTATACACAAAGTGCTCTTTGAACATAGACAAGACCTTGATCATAACAAATTTAAGTAGCTGGTAAGTGGCAAAGCTGGGATTCAAACCTGGGTAGTCTGTCTCCATATGTTGTGCTTTTGAGTTCTAGAAAGAGATTTAAAAGTTAAGTAGAAGAGAGGAATATCATCAGCAG
Source organism: Piliocolobus tephrosceles (assembly GCF_002776525.5). Lineage (NCBI taxonomy): Eukaryota > Metazoa > Chordata > Mammalia > Primates > Cercopithecidae > Piliocolobus > Piliocolobus tephrosceles. The sequence goes on along the minus strand of NW_022321036.1, from coordinate 4,584 downwards.
AGCTGGTCCATCTGACTAAAACCCACACACTTAGGCACTGTGCTGTGTTGTCTCCTCTAGCTAATGCCCCAGAAGCCTCAACTGTAAAAGCCCCATTCAGTCTTGGGGCATCTTTTCCTGGCGAGTGCTGCTGTTGTTCTGGGGTTCCTCCCACTTCATACATCACACATTTTCAAAGGAAAATAGTACTCCTGTGTTCGTGCTGATGCAAATCACTTCGTCCCAGCATGAGCAAGCAAAAGGATCTAAACTGGTCTTCCTCTGCCCCTCGGAAGAGATGATTAGTTCCAGCACAAAGTTACAAAATGGAATGAGTTGTCAGCATTTAAATATCAGCAGATTTTATATAACGATCCAGGTTTCACCATCTCCTGAAAAATCAGAGTATCTAGTAACCTTGAGCCTCATACTCACATGACAACAACTGAATGGAGCTGAGCAGCAAAATGAGCATGTGAGCTACATGTTGCCATATCCTCTTTCTTAAAAATCTTCTCTGGCCTGGTTCACATAGGCATGAAGCATGAGACTCATGGAAAGCACTCCATGGATGTCAGTTGCTATTATTTAGGCTTTTGTTTCTGTTGTTGTCTGGCTCATATCCCCCGTGTTTTTTCAGAGCCTGAAACTCAGGAAGTGTGGTAGTTTGCAAAAATAAAAATCCCCACTAATTTCCCCTCTGCTTGCATGCACGTTCCTTTGCAATATGATTTTGCTGCTCCCCCAAACAAGATGGGGGTCCATCTCTCCATCCTGTGAACCTGGGTTTGCCCATGTAACTTACTTTGGCTAACGGGTTATTGGCAAATATGTGGTAAGCAAGTGCTTGGGTGTTGGGACCTGTTGCCCTGTCTTGCTGGTGGAAACTCTTGGCCACCACATGATAAACCCAAAGTAGCCTATTGGGGGGATGAGAGACCATGTGGAGGGAGGACCCAGCTATGTGAGCAAGGCCATCTGAGACCGATGGACCAGAGGAATTAATCAGCCACCCCTGGAATCAGGACAAGTAAGAAGTCATTATTGTTCTAAGCCACTAACTTATAAGTTGACTTTTACACAATAATAGCTAACTGACATGGAGGCAAAGGTTTATTAGTGCCTCTACACATCAGATCCTGCAGCACAAGTGGTGTTTGCTAGACAGTCTTTAAATTAGGCATTCTCTCCTTACAAATAAGGCCTAAAACAGGTTGACACTTCTGTTTCAGTTTTTATTCCACTCTTATTGAATGAAAAACGGACAGAAGTAAAAATCAATAGTAAGAGAATTTTTAAGGTGTTTTTACAAGTGGAGAATGAACATTTAGGTAAATATACAGAAAGCCAAGTTAAATACTGTGTACAGAAATGGTACACAGCCATGCACTGCATAATGACAGTTTAGTCAATGACAAAAATATGTAACCCATATACAAGAGTGTTCCCATGAGATTATGATACTGTATTTTTGCTGCTCCTTTTCTATGTTTAGGTATGTTTAGCCACACAAATCCTTACCATCGTGTTACAATTGCCCACAGTATTCAATACAGTAACAGGCTGTTTAACGAGCTTGTCCAACCCGTGGCCCACGGGCCGCATGCAGCCCAGAACAGTTTTGAATGTAGCCCAACACAAATTCACAAAGTTTCTTAAAACATTATGAGGGTTTTTGTGTGTGTGTGTGTGATTTTTAAAAGCTCTTTGTCTCTTGTTAGTGTATTTTATGTGTGGCCCAAGACAATTCTTCTTTTTCCAGTGCGACCCAGGTAAGTCAAATGGTTGGATACCCCTGCTATAGGTTTGAAGCCCAGAAGCAATAGGCAATTTCAGATAGCCTCGGTGTGTAGTAAACTATGCCATTAGCTAGGTTTGTGTAAGCACATTCTAGGATATTCATACAGTGTTGAAATCTCCTAAAGACACATTTCTTAAAACATATCCCTGCTGTTAGGTGACACATGACTGTAAACTTTCTCTAAATATGCAGAAAACATTAAGGTAAATACACAGAAACTTCTTACAGAAGTAATAGACTAGATGAAAAACGCACATAATCATGTTCCTTCATAATTTTCCCAATTATGAAGACTTCATGTGCATATATTTTTCACGAAGTTATCACGATGGCAATAAATGCAACGATGAGAAGAAGAGTTTCTCTATTGAACTCTTACACACCCAGCACTTTTCTAAGGACTCTTACATAGACTTTGTTTCTTTAATCCTCAAAACAACCCTATAAGGAAGGTTTTATTATTGTGCCCATTTTACAGAGGGGGAAAATGAGCCTCAGAGAGATGGGGTAACTTCAGAGTTCCCGAGCTGGGACCTAACCTGCAGTTTTGTTAAAAGCCCGTGTTGTTAACATCTGCATTTTACCGTTTCCTTGTGATAGCAGTCATAGGGTCATAGTAATTAAAGGGTTTAAAGCCTCTAAAGGATGACCTGAATTAGAACAGAAGGATTTTCTCATTTCTTTCATCTGTTACGAGCTCCCTTTGCAGAGCAGAGACACTTTGACTCATATCCACCAGGGGGCAGTCTAAGTCAGAGTTTGATTCTGAAATCAACAGTCTTCTGAGCATTACTTGGCCGCACCTTCACGGCTTCATTTCTACCGTTATTTTGTTTTATCTTGTTTTTCATTTTTAAATACCTTGAGATTCCCCAGCTTTTCAGGACACTATTCTTTTTCAATCAGCAACGTGAGCCGTGAAAACATTGCTGGATAAAATGCCAGGATGCTTGTTTACTTTGTCGTCCTGCATCAGTGAGTGACTCACCGACCTTGGGAAATCACTCCGCTTGTGGGATCAGAATGATTTTGACAATGAAATGAAGAGGCTGGGCAACTTTTACGGGTTACGTCGACTCTCACATTCTACCACTTCTAATGTAGAAGGCGGCACGAGTCTTAACACGGTACGAACAAGGGGGGGTGCAAGAAATGTCACATTTGTTGTTCATAAATCAAACTATGACTAAGCCCGCATCCTGCCAGATTGATGAGAATTATAATCTGTCATTATGGAAGCTCCGACCCCCCCAACTCTCCCCACCCCGATTACAAAGGTGCCAAAGAGTCCAGGAGGTGCCTGTTCTGGGAGCCTCTGTCCACACTCGGTACCGAGGGATGTCCATTGTCCAAGCCTGTCTGCTCTCCTGAGATCAAGCACCTGCTGCTGTGTTTCTTGCCTGAAGGATCCTTGCCTGTATTGGGAGTCTAGGCTCCTGTTTCTCCAGGTATGTCTCCGAGTCAGGAAGCCTTTGATCAGCAGCAGCAAAGACGTGTTAGAGATGAAAGCCTTTCTTTGGCTGTAGTAGCCCCAGCTAGTTGGGAGGTTGAGATGGGAGAATCACTTGAACCAGGAGGCAGAAGTTACAGTGAGCCAAGATCATGCCACTGCACTCCAGCCTTGGTGACAGAGCAAGACTCTGTCTCAAAAATAAAATAAAATAAAATAATAACCCAGTTTGGGGTATGTCTTTATTAGCAGCATGAGAACAGATTAATATGGTAAAAGCCCAAATTTTCACTCAAAGGAGAAAGAAGAAAGAAGAGAGAATGGGAAGGAAGGGAATAGAGGAGAGCTGTCCTCAGCGACCTCTTCTTTACCTTTGCAAAAATTCCTAGGAAAAGGAAATACAAAGGGCCTGGCTCTCTTCATGGAATGGGGAGAGAAACCATGAAACAAAACATATTAATGTTTAAATAAATAGTGCCCGGCCACTTCATAGGTCAAGAGCCTTGAGACTAAAACAGACAGTGTCTTGAACTATACTTAACTTGCACAGTCTTATAACTAAGATGCCACTCACTGCCTATTGGATGGTTGATTTTCTTTTTCAATCTGAAAGAGAAGACGAATAATGGACAGGATTAGTTTTTGAAACAAAATGACCAGTATTGAAGCTGAAAGTGAAGCATAGTTGTGAATCCTGGCACCACAGCTTTCTGGCTGTGAGACCTTGGAGGATACTGACTCCTCCTTCTTCAATGTGGAGGTATACAAAATCTGAATCTAGTTTAAAGGAATCTGCTGATTGCTTGAAATTGACTCAGTATCCTTATTCCTTCCCACCCGCAGGTGAGGCTGCAGACAGTTTCATGGAGTGCTACAGCCAGGCTGAAGAGAGCCTTGGCAATTCTTTTCTCCTTTGTTGTGATCCTTTCTGCTCTGTCCCTCTGTCCACATATCCAGACCTCCTGACCTATGCTTGGTCGTGGGGGATTGATGCTTTTCTGGCCCTCTGCTTTATCTCTGAGTACAGCCATTTGAATCCCATGTGTTACTCACTCTGTAATCTGAGATCTTGCTCCAGATTAAAAAACCATAACCCATATTCGAAGCCCCAAGGCTCCCAAAATTGTCAATTAAACATAACAAATGTGGACTGTACCAAGGCAGCTATACTAACGTATATTCCTATTAGCAGTGCATGGTGGGTACGTGAAGGACTTGATCTTGTCCTTGAAAATATATGGTACCCACAGACTTCTAGTCTTTGACATTCTGCTGTGTTTCAGCGTGTGTGTTTTATCATTGTGGTAAAAAAAAAAAAAAGGCATTATATGAGATGTGTACCCTTTTAACCCTC